>NC_040085.1:64481005-64783624 GCF_003369695.1 Bos indicus x Bos taurus | reverse complement strand
GGGTTTACTCCCCTGTGTAGTTCCTCCTCTTTAAGCAGGGCTCTCACTTTCGAGACGATGACTCCCTTTGAATCACAGAATATGGCTGAAGTGATGCAGCACGATTGCTAGCACTGTATCGTAAGAAGACTTGCAGCTTCCACCTTGATCTCACTTTTCAATTTATTTTTAATTGGAGGATAATTTCTTTATACCACCTTGATCTCTTTGCAGTACTTCTTCTGGGAGAAGCTAGCCACCAGGGAAGAAGCTGAAACACCCTGAGACTTCCATGCCTTGGGAAGCCCAATGCAGCGATGTGAAGAAGCCACAGGAGAGAGAGAAGGAGAGGGCCCCAGACAGCCTTATGTGTTTCAGCTGTCTCATATGAGGAGTCAGACATGTGAGACAAGAAGTCATCTTGGACATCCAGCGCATGCTTCAATAAGTCTAGTTTCTTCAGATAAATCTAGTTTCTTTTACCTTCTGGCTACAATTGCAAGAGAGACCTGAAGCAAGAACAGCCTAACACAACACACCAAAAATACATGAGAGAGAAAAATAAATTGTTGTTGTTAGCCTCAGAGTTTTGGATTGGTTTGTTATACAGCAATAGATAATGAAACCAGTCCCAAAGAAACATTTTGTATCTATTAAAAAGCAAAAGCCTTGCCTTTGGAGAACTTAGATTATAGATGAAGCAGCAATACATCAAAGAAAGCAACGTAAATACCCTACGACATAACTCTTTCAATGTCCTCCAACTGGGGAACAGCTTTATGAGGCCTGCATGTGGGTTTGTAAAGGAAGAAAGTGGCAGCAAAGGAGAGTAGCCAAACTAATCCTGGCAACCACTGAGGGGACAGCTGTCACATTTACAAAAAGAGTAAAGACAGAGCCTGGAAGCACTGAGGAAATGTGGAGCAGAAAAGTGAGCAGAGAAAAGTGGCAAAACACATCGTGTAAAACTGTTCAAATGTTCACACTAAAAATATAACCGAGAGAGATACAAATTAAAGCAAGACACTGTTTTTCAACTATCAGAATGACAAACATCTCTTTTAAATGAAAAATATTCATGCTTTCAGAGTTCAGTGAAACCCATGTGCCTTTTTTGGCAGGAAAGTGAAAGTGAAAGTTGCTCAGTCGTGTCCAACTCTTTGCAACCCCATGGATGATATAGTTCATGGAATTCTCCAGGGAAGAATACTGGAGTGGGTATCCGTTCCCTTCTCCAGAGGATCTTCCCAACTCAGGGATCGAACCCAGGTCTCTCGCATTGCAAGTGGATTCTTTACCAGTTGAGCCACTAGGGAAGCCCAAGAATACTGGAGTGGGTAGCCTATCTCTTCTCCAAGGGATCTTCCCAAACTGGGGTCTCCTGCATTGCAGGTGGATTCTTTACCAGCTGAGCTACTAGGGAAGCCATAAGTCATAAATATACATATACTTTTGGCAGGAGTATACTGTAAATGCATCTCATCTTTCTTCAGGGCAATAGGTAGCAAAGTCTTTAAAATAATCACATTTTGGTAAATAATCACATCTTGGCACTGTTATTGAATTTCCATAAATTTAACCAGGGAAAATTATCTGTCATTTATTTTTTAAAAATTTGTGTAAGGTTTTTAAAAATAGATTTACTTATAATGTGTGTGTGTTAGTCACTCAGCTGTGTCCAACTCTTTGTGACCCCATGGACTGTAGCCCACCAGGCTTCTCTGTCCATGGAATTCTCCAGGCAAGAAAACTGGAGTGGGTTGCCATTTCCCTCTCCTTACTTATAATAGCATGAGTTAAACACTGTTGCAGAACCATGTTGTAGAACAGCCAGATATTAACCTAAAGTCCTTCCCTGTAGCTAAAAATCATACAATTGTTAAAAATCATGTTTGTAAATGATGTTTCATGAAACCACAGTGGAGAGTTAAGTGGGAAAAAAAGAGAAAAGACCTTAAGTATATAATCTCTACACATTTACAAATGTATGGAGGGAAAAAAAAGGAGGAAATGTATCAAAATACAGTGGTTGTCTGGACTGGTGGAATTATCAGTGACTCGTTCATTTTCTTTCTTTTCTGTGTTTTCCAAATCTTCTGTGATAAGTATGCATTTTTTCACAAATTGTCAGAAAAGTCACATTATATCTAAGGAAGAAAATACAAGTCATCAGAGAGCTGGGGTTGGTTGACATGTGTGAAGGTAGAGTTAGAGTGACAGCAGAGATGAAGGGAAGTTCTGTTTGGATACGAAGTGTAGGAAACTATAGGAATGTGAAGATGAGAATGGACAAAGGATGGACCAGAGGGGTTCTAAGTGCTTGAATAAGGACAGCATAAGAGGGAACCAATACTGGATGAAGGCAATTCTAACTGCTAGGAGGAAGCTTGCAGAGAGGAGACAGAAGCAGAGAATGGAGTAAGGATTTCTACAGTATTCCTGGCAGCTAAGTCAACATGCACAGGCATGCACACTCATGATTTATGTTTCTTGCAGCCTGTTAGCACTTTGATTTTTACTAAAGTGTGTCTGCTCTTGTCATATATTCTGAGTAATCCAACATCTATGTTATCAACAAATGAGGTTTTGGCATCTTCTCCCAGTTAAGTGTCCGGTTAAAAAGAGGAAGACAAGAGAAAAGCAAAACATTAGTTCAGTTCAGTCGTTCAATTGTGTCTGCCAACTCTTTGTGACCCCAAAGACTGCAGAACACCAGGCTTCCCTGTCCATCTCCAAATCCCTGAGCTTGCTCAAATTCATGTCCATGAGTGAGTGATACCATCCCACATCTCATCCTCTGTCACTCCCTTCTCCTCCTGCCTTCAGTCTTTCCCGTATCAGGGTCTTTTTCAGTAAGTTGGCCTTTCACATCAGGTGTCTAAAGTATTGGAGCTTCAACTTCAGAAACATTCCTTCCAATGAATATTCAGGGTTGATTTCCTTTAGGATTGAGTGGTTGGATATCCTTGCTGTCCAAGGGACTCTCAAGAGTCTTCTCCAACACCACAGTTCAAAAGCATCAATTCTTCAATTTTTCAGTGCTCAACTTTCTTTGTGGTCCAACTCTCACATCCATATGACTACTGGAAAAACCATAGCTTTGACTAGATTAACCTTTGTTGGCAAAGCAATGTCTCTGCTTCTTAATATGCTGTCTGGGTTGGTCATAGCTTGTCTTCCAAGGAACAAGCATCCTTTAATTTCATGGCTGCAGTCACCATCTGCAGTGATTTTGGAGCCAAACAAAATAAAGTCAGCCACTGTTTCCACTGTTTCCCCATCTATTTCCCATGAAGTGATGGGACCAGATGCCATGATCTTAGTTTTCTGAATGTTGAGTTTTAAGCCAACTTTTCACTCTCCTCTTTCACTTTCATCAAGAGGCTCTTTTGTTCTTCTTTGTTTTCTGCCATAAGGGTGGTGTCATCTGCATATCTTAGGTTATTAATATTTATCCCAGCAATCTTGATTCCAGCTTGTGCTTCATCCAGCCCAGCATTTCACAGGATGTATTATGCATATAAGTTAAATAAGCAGGGAGACAATATATACAGCCTTGACATACTCCTTTCCTAATTTGGAACCAATCTGTTGTTCCATGTCCAGTTCTAACTGATGCTCCTTGATCTACCTGCATACAGATTTCTCAGAAAGCAGGTCAGGTGGTCTGGTATTCCCATCTCTTAGAGAATTTTCCAGTTTGTTGTGATCCACATAGTCAAAGGCTTTGGTGTAGTCAATAAAACAGAAGTACATGTTTTTCTGGAACTCTCTTGCTTTTTTGATGATCCAATGGATGTTGGCAATTTGATCTCTGGTTCCTCTGCCTTTTCTAAATCCAGCCTGAACATCTGGAAGCTCATGGTTCACATATTGTTGAAGCCTGACTTGGAGAATTTTGAGCATTACTTTGCCAGCATGTGGGCTTCCCCTGTGGCTCAGCTGGTAAAGAATCCACTTGCAATGTGGGAGACCTGGGTTCGATCCCTGTGTTGGGAAGATTGCCTGGATAAGGGAACAGCTACCCACTTCAGTATTCTGGCCTGGAGAATTCCATGGACTGTATAGTCCATGGGGTTGCAAAGAGTCAGACCCGACTGAGCGACTTTCACTTTCACTTGCCAGTATGTGAGATGAGTGCAATTGTGTGGCAGTTTGAACATTCTTTGGCATTGCCTTTCTTTGGGATTGGAATGAAAACTGACCTTTTCCAGTCCTGTGGCCATTGCTGAGTTTTCCAAATTTGCTGGCATATTGAGTGCAGGACTTTCACAGCTTCATCTTTTAGGATTTGAAATAGCTCAACTGGAATTCCATTGCCTCCACTAGCTTTGTTCATAGTGATGCTTCCTAAGACCCATTTGACTTCACATTCCAGAATGTCTGGCTCTAGGTGAGTGATCACACCTTCATGATTATCTGGGTCATGAAGATCTTTTTTGTATAGTTCTTCTGTGTATTCTTGCCTCCTCTTCTTAATATCTTCTGCTTCTGTTAGGTCCATACCATTTCTGTCCTTTATTGTGCCCATCTATGCATGAAATGTTCCCTTGGTATCTCTAATTTTCTTGAAGAGATCTCTAGTCTTTCCCATTCTATTATTTTCTTCTATTTCTTTGCACTGATCACTGAGGAAGGCTTTCTTATCTATTCTTGCTATTCTTTGGAATTCTGCATTCAAATGGTTATATCTTTCCTTTTCTTTGCCTTTTGCTTCTCTTCTTTCCTCAGCTATTTGTAAGGCCTCCTCAGACAACAATTTTGCCTTTTTGCAAATGGTTGTCCTGGGGATGGTCTTGATCACTGCCTCCTGTACAATGTCATGAACCTCCATCCAGAGTTCTTCAGGCACTCTATCTATCAGATCTAATCCCTTGAATCTGTTTGTCACTTCCACTTTATAATCGTAAGGGATTTGATTTAGGTCATACCTGAATGGTCTAGTAGTTTTCCTTGCTTTCTTCAATTTAAGTCTAAATTTGGCAATAAGGTGTTCATGACCTGAGCCATAGTCAGCTCCTGGTCTTATTTTTGCTGACTGTATAGAGCTTCTCTATCTTTGGCTGCAAAGAATATAATCAATCTGATTTCAGTATTGACCATCTAGTGATGTTCTTGTGTAGAATCTTCTCTTGTGTTGTTGGAAGAGGGTGTTTGCTATGACCATTGCATTCTCTTGGCAAAACTCTGTTAGCCTTTGCCCTGGTTCATTTCGTACTCTAAGGCCAAATTTTCCTATTACTGCAGGTATCTCTTGACTTCCTACTTTTGCATTCCAGTCCCCTATAATGAAAAGGACTTTTTTGGGTGTTAGTTCTAGAAGGTCTTGTAGGTCTTCATAGAACCGTTCAACTGCAGCTTCTTCAGCATTACTGGTTGGGGCATAGACTTGGATTACTGTGATATTGAATGATTTGCCTTGGAAATGAACAGAGATCATTGTGTCATTTTTGAGACTGCATCCAAGTACCGCATTTCAGACTCTTGTTGATTATGGCGGGTACACCATTTCTTCTAAGGGATTTTTGCTGACAATAGTAGATATAATGGTCATCTGAGTTAAATTCACCCATTCCAGTCCATTTTAGCTCACTGATTCCTAAAATGTCGATGTTCATTCTTCCCATCTCCTGTTTGACCACTTTCAATTTACCTTGATTTATGGACCTACCATTCCAGGTTCCTATGCAATGTTGTTCTTTACAGCATTGGACTTTACTTCCATCACCAGTCACCAACACCACAAGTGGGCATTGTTTTTGCTTTGGCTCCCTCTCTTCATTCTTTCTGGAGTTATTTCTCCACTGTTCTCCAGTAGCTTATTGGGCACCTACTGACCTGGGGAGTTCTTCTTTCAGTTTCCTATCTTTTTGCATTTTCATACTGTTCATGGGGTTCTCAAGGCAAGAATACTGAAGTGGCATGCCATTCCCTTCTCCAGTGGACCACTTTTTGTTAGACCTCTCCACCATGACCCTTCCATCCTGGGTGGCCCTACACGGCATGGCTCATAGTTTCATTGAGTTAGACAAGGCTGTGGTCAATGTCATCAGTTTGATTAGTTTTCTGTGATTGTGGTTTTCATTCTGTCTGCCTTCTGATGAAGAAGGATAAGAAGCCTATGGAAGCTTCCTGATGGGAGAGACTGACTGAGGGGGAAACTGGACCTTCTTCTGATGGGCAGGGAAATGCTCAGTAAATCTTTAATTCAGTTTTCTGTGCTTGGGCGGGGCTGTGTTCCTTCCCTGTCACTTGACCTGAGGCCAAACTATGGTGGAGATAATGAAGATAATGGCGACCTCCTTCAAAAAGCACTGTGTGTGCACTGAAAGACTCAGTGCCCCCAATCATGCAGCAGGCCACCACCAAGCCACGCCTCCGCCAGAGACTCTCAGACACTCATGGGCAAGTGGGGGCCAGTCTCTTGAGGGGTCACTGCTCATTTCTCCTGGGTCCTGGTGCACACAAGATTTTGTTTGTGCCTTCCAAGAGTCTGTTTCCCCAGTCCTTTGTAAGTTCTGGTGGCTCTACGGTAGGGTTAATGGTAACCTCCTCCAAGAGGGCTTATGCCATACCCACGTCTGCTGCACTCAGAGCACCTGCCCTTGCAGCAGGCCACTGCTGACCCATACCTCCACAGGAGACACTCAAGCACTCAAAGGCAGGTCTGGCTCAGTCTTTGTGGGTTCTACTGGTATGCACAAAGTTTTGTTTGAGTCCTCTGAGCATCTCTGGTGGGTATGGGCTTTGATTCTAAAAATGATTCCACCCCTCCTACCATCTTTTTGGGGCTTCTCCTTTGCCCTTGGATGTGGGGTATCTTTTTTTGGTGGGATCCAAAAACATTTTTTCAAAGACACCAAAAAAGCAAGGCCAGAATTTTTACTTAACCCATGGCAAAAAAGCTTTGAATTAGACAAGATTTTCTCTTTTTTTACTTTTTATTTGGAAATAATTTCAAACCTATAAAAAAGATTGCAAGAATAGAAAAAAAAAAAAAGCAAACACTCCTATACCCAATACCCAGATTATCCTATTGTACTATTATCATTTCACCCATTTATTTTGTCATTTGTCTTCTTTTTCTCTCCCTCTCATGTTCATATATATACAACATATATAATATATACATATAATTTTCATCATTTGAGAGTAAGTTGTATACATCACATAAATCTCCTAAAATCGGGATATTCTCCAATGCAACCACACACAGTTGTCAACTTTAGTCATTTTAATCTTAATTTAATAATTTTATCTAATCTCTTTTTCATATTCCAACTTTGTCAGTTGACCTAATAATTTCTTTTGTAGCATTTTTCTCCTCTAATAAAGAATCAGGTATTACATCTAGTTGTCATGTCTCTTTTGTCTCCTTTCATTTGGAACAAATTAATTCCACAGATTTTTCCAGTGTCCATGTATAGATGTGAGAATTGGACCATAAAGAAGGCTGAGTGCCAAAGAATTAATGCTTTCAAACTGTGATGCTAGACAAGACTCTTGAGAGTCCCTTGGACTGCAAGGAGATCAAAGGTAATCAACCTTTGTTCAATCCTAAAGGAAATCAACCCTGCATATTCATTGGAAGGACTGTTGCTGAAGCTGAAGCTCCAATACTTTGGACACCTGATGTGAAAGGCTGACTTACTGGAAAAGACCCTGATACTGGGAAAGATTGAAGGTCAAAAGAGAAGAGAGCAGCAGAGGATGAGATGGTTAGATAGCATTACCAATTCAATGGACATGAATTTGAGCAAAGTCTAGGAGATAGTGGAGGACAGTCCCTGGGGTGAGCTACAGTCCCTGGGGTCACTAAGAATTGAACACAACTTAGCCTCTGAGCAACAACAATAAAGAATCACCCTAGGATCAGGTATTACCTCTAGTTGTCATATATCTATTGTCAGGTCTCTTTTGTTATTAGGTACATCTAGTTGTCAGGTCTCTTTTGTCTCCTTAATTTCAAACAAAATAATACCACGGGGTGGGGAAAATCCCCCCCAAAAGCACCTATTTTAATTCAGACACCTATTTCATTTAAATTACATATTTTCTAAATTACTTTCACCAAGGAATCCCTGCCAACCCACAGGCCCCAGATTCACTTTCAATGGCACTCATCCATCTGATCCTTCTTTCCAGGTAACATGATGTCTGTTTGAATGGTAGGTATAGTTATGTCCTCATGAAGCATTTCCTTTTCTTAGCCCTAAAAGGACTGATGGTTGCAAATTTTGTCCTAAATGAGTATGAACTAGTGGTCATTTATTTTAAGAGATCATGTGCTTCAATGCCTAACTGGCGAATATAGTACAGACTCTTTTGTGGTCGTCAATTACCAAATCACTCCATCGCCTTGACATACTTTCTCAATCCCCTCCTCCACCTGTCTCCTTCTGAAGTACCATGACCTTTGACAGCCAGCCTGACTGAGAGAGCCCATTCTTCTTGAAGGTCTTTGATATATGTTAAGTGCAGAGATGGCTGTGATTGATAGGCACAAGCTAAATAAAGGCTCCAGATGAGAACTTTTGATGGCTGTAGTTTTCATATGAGCCTAGAAGACAGGTATTAATCCATGCAAACACTGCAGTCAAACCATATGGGTGGGGTAAACTTGACTACTAGCCCACAATCACAAACACACAGCAAACTGAAAAACTACACCTCTCCCCAGGTCACGGTTTATTTGCATGCACTCCCAGCCAAATCAATATCGCCATCTTAATCAAGAGGGAATTACAGGCTTCAGCAGAGAGGTAACACTGTTAGTAATTACATCCAAGCCATTTTCAGACACATCTCATGCTGAGCTGAAAGGTTTAAACAGATATGAGAAGAAAAAGAAAAAAAAAGAGAGAGTGAGAGCTGAGTACTGTTTGTGCCCAGAGTGGCATCACTGTGTTCACGTCCAAACGTTAGAATAAAAGTGCTGGCCAGTGATCTAAGGGTCGGGAAAAGAAAGCCCCAGTGGCACTCTAATGTGCACACTGTGAGTGGTGGGGGTTGTAATCTTAAGTGAAACTATCCAGACTCTTTTTTTCTTTTGTCTGTTAATCAAAATACATCACCTCTTCCATCTTTTAGGGGAAGAATTCCTGGTACAGTTGCCATGTGAGACATAGTGGGTTTGCAGCTTGGCAGAGATACTATTTGGAAAGAGGAGCACTCTAGCTGGCTGTCAACAGGTCATGGAAGCCCAGGGCACTGCACCCAGCTCAGGCCTCCTAGCAGAAACTAGAAATTAGGAAAAGTGGGGTCTGAGGGAGAATAGATCAAATGACATTCATTTGTGCTCACATTTTGTAAATTCTTTTCATCCTTTTTTTTTTCTGCTTCCTAATTTGTATTCCAGTATTTGAGAAAGAGAATCTGCTTCAATTAAGAAAGTATGAAATGGTATTCATGAATGAGGAAAAGTGATTTTCTCAGTTTCCAGTGCAAGCAGCATCAAAGCAAGAAAGGTGCAGTGGGAGAGACACTGCTTTAGTTAAAGAAGAGAAATGACTTATAATTAACTCTGAGCCGGTAGCTTGAGCCATGCTGGCCTCAGCCAGAAGGGGCTTTGTTATATGCAAATGCCTTTTCCAAAGCACCAGAAAACACTTCCTTTCCTAGAGGAAGTAAACATCTTCTTGGTATTTTTTTCTGTTCTATTCATTTGCTTCGTTTTTTCCCCCCTCTTTTCCCCTTAATATTTCTAAAGAAAAGGTCAACTTTAGTTCTTACTAAGAATGATCACAGATTCCATGTTAATCTATTTTCCCTGGTCAAATATTGCCCCATACCTATGGTTTTACCATCATAGCTGTTTTGCAGTGGTGCCTTATTAACAAAGTCAACCAGGGCATCAATAGAATGGTGATGGAATCCTCAGAGCTGGCTTGGTTGGCAGCAGCAGGGAGGCAGAGGAGGTTCTGTCTCTGTCCCTGCTCCTGGACATGTCTGTAAGGCCAGAGACCAGCCGAGATGGTCACAGAGCTACCCTCTCTGGTTGGTGCATCCTGGGTATAGTAGGGGTGTGTTCAGGGCCCCCTTGGCAGAGGGTTATCTAGAAAAGGAGAGGATGCCCTCTGCCAACCATCCCCCACTCCATGAAACTGAGCCTTAGCCTACACGGAGGAAGCTTAATTAAGGGGCTCTAACTTCTGAGGCACGCCCATATGCATTTTGTATTACTTTCCGTCATTATCAATTTCTGTCAATGAAAGACTCTACTGGAATGTGGCCAACCAAACTCCTCCTCCATAGGACCCTGTTATTCTCCATCTGGTATTCATTGGCCTTTCCCTCTGAGGAACTTCCCCCTGCAACCCCGCATCAACCACTACCTAAAATATGCAGTCACCAAACACTTCCAATTTCACATCTTAAAGTTGTACATCTGCTTTGTCGGGTCCTCATATTCCAAATATATCTGTTCATTACCTGCCCGTTCATCTGACTACTGAAAGAACTGCTTATCTGGACTCCAGCCTCTGACCATTAGCCTTCAGCACAACAGTCATGCTGGCCCCAGAGAGAGAAGGGGAGAGACGGAGTCACCCCCACCATGACCCCAAACCCTTCAGTGGTGTGTCGGTCCACTCAAGCAGCTATAACAAAATACCATAGACTCGGTGGCTTATACAACAGAAATTGCTTTTCTCATAGTTCTGGAGACTAGAAACCCAAGATTTACGGGTGGGCAGGTTTGGTTTTACTGAGGCCTCTCTCCTTGGCTGGCAGGCAGCTATCTTCCCCCCATGCTCTCACCATGGCTGCTCCTCTATGTGCACACAGCTTGTAAGGACACGGGTCATATTGGTATAAGGCCCACTGAAATGACCCTATTTTCACTTAATTACCTCTTTAAAAAGACTCTATCTCCAAACACACTTCTGAGATACAAGGGATTGGGGCTTCAACATAAGAATTTGGGGGGTAAACAATTCAGTCCGTAATACTGCTTGACCAATAGAATATGGTGGAAGTGATGCTGGGTCCATTTCCAAGCCCAAGCATTAAGAAACTGGGAGCCCGCACTTCCTGTCTCTGTGACATTTGCCCTGGGAACACAACAGTCACTCTGGGAAGAAGCCCAGACCACTCAGGGAGGCCATGTAACTGTATCAGCCAAACACCACACTTCTGTAGGCTGATGGTCTGTAGTTTGCTCCAGCAGTTCCCCAATACTTTGCCTATCTGCTAACATCCTGCTTGTTCATCCGTCATGACTTGCAAATGCTGCCTTAACCCAAACATCCCAACTGCTTAGCTTTCCTCAGAGTAGGAGCTGGTTAACTTTTGTTGAATAAATGACCAGGTGACCAGAAAATCAAAGACTTAACTATACCAAGGTCACTTCCTGTCTTCCTTGATCTTCCTTGGAATCCTTATCATAACTCCCCTTTCACTAAGGTACGCAGACCTGACTCTGACCTTGCCACTTGCAATACAGTGGGTGTTGACAAGTTAGATACCTCTTAGTCTCCAGCTTTTGCCATAGGGAGGATTTGGAATGACCTCTTTCCTGTTTCTCTGGATCGCCTCTTTATTCTCTTCTTTTATCTTTCTTCTGGCAATTCTGTTGTTTATCCATTCTTATCTTTAATGGCTTTCAATTACTCAGGGAAATGTGTCAAGCCCCAGAGTTGACCGGGCACTGTGCTCTGAAGATGCAGAGATGGACAAGGGCACATTGTCTTCACATGGGAAACTCTCAGGTTTAATACTAAAACCCACTTGCAAACCCAGATGATCTGTGGATATGCGAGTCTATTACAGTCCAGATCCAATCCTTTATTTCTCACAAGTAGTCAGTCAAAATGAAAACTTTTCACAGTGGTAAATTCTTGGCTGCCTGGTTTTTCCTTCATCCCATCTGCTTGATGGCATTTAACTTGTTTCTTTGCCCTTAGATTTAAAAAAGAAAAAAAATTAATATTGCAACTAAAACTGTAGTTAAATCTGTCCTAAATATTTCCCCTAGCTCTGGTCTCTCCACAACTGCAGTTCATCCCTCACAACACTGAGAGATTATTTTTTTTTAACGCCATCTAAAAGCAGTCAACAGATGCTGTTCACACACCAGAAAAAGCTCCAATGCCACGGCCTAGAACTCAAATGGATCTGAGGCCTGGCCCCAGCCTGCTGTCCCAAGTCCTCTCTTCTAACACCCTATGTGAACCCTGGCTCCAAACAAACTCATTCTCTCATTGTCCTTCAGAACGCTGGACATCCCCAGGACCTAGCCTGATGCTCAGCCAATGTCTGACAATCACACTCCATTACATGTGTGTCAGTTGGTTGCTTTGGTTACTGATTAGACACAACCCAAGCAACAGTCAACACCTCACTTTGGTTACTGACCTTGACTTTCCTTCTGACCCTGTGTAATGTGTAAAACTTAGCAGGATTTACTGACCACTCTAATTAAACAATTGACTAGGAGTTATACCCTATAAATACCACCTAAAGAGATGTAAATTTCTGTTTCTAAGACAAATCATGTTTACTTTTAAACCATGAAACTCAGTATCCCTGGGATGGTACCAAAACAGTATCTGAGGAATGGGCTAAAGGCACCAAAAAAGAAATCAAAATTATTTTGTTTTCTTTATCCCACAGGACCCTGGAGTTAGCATCCATGCTGAAACCATGTGAAAGTAGCAGGTCAACAAATGTCTGACTTTAAATATTCCAAAGCTAAATTTAAAAAAAAGTCAGTGGGTATAATTGAGAAAGCATTCAGCTCAGGGGAGCTGAGCTCACATCTCCCTTCATTTGTGCAGAATGACTGCATTCTAGAGATGCTCGGCTGAATGCCAATGAAGGGGAAAGTGGTGTAAACTTTAAGCAAATAGAACCAGGTTGTCTAATATATATGCAATTAATGTAAGGATTAAGAGATAATAAGAGCCCTGGATTCTGGTTAGATTTTAAGTGGTGCTTAACAAGACTATTAAGTCAGAAAAACCTGACCAAGAATAGGCAAGTTGAGGCAAAGCTTTCCAAATCGTTTTTCAAAAGCTAAATGGAGTGTTTTATAGTTGCTGGTGACCCAAAAATACAGACAACACATTATGAATTTTACATAAATGTCACTGTCCAGACACACTGAAGTGTTTCTACTGAAGACTCCCCATCTTACAGTTGATTAAGAGTGAGGTCAGGAGGCATTAAGTGGCTGACTCACAGTCATTAGTAGGCATTCTAACCTAAAGGGCAATAGCTTTCCACTGCACCCACTGTCCCTAATTTACAAAGGAGGCTAAGTCGCTTCAGTTGTGTCCCACTCTTTGCAAACCTATGTACTATAGCCCGCCAAGCTCCACTGCCCATGGGATTCTCCAAGCAAGAATACCGTAGTGAGTTGCCATGCCCTCCTCCAGGGGATCTCCTCAAAACAGGGATTGAAAAACCGCATCTCTTATGCCTCCTGCATTGACAGGTGGGTTCTGTAACAGCAGTGCCACCTGGGAAACCCAACTTACAAAGGATAGAATTTATAAGGAGGAAGGGTCCAAAGGTAAAGTGTCTGTATTAAGTGACTTAAATGGACAACACTAAAATGTTTTATCATACATTAGTGGTTACAAAAAATTGGACTTCTTAAGTTGACCTCCTGGACCAAAAACAGCAACCTGGATTCTCCTCATGAGCTAAACTGATCAATTGTCTGAAGGCCCTTTTGGAGAAAGGTTCCAAAGCCACGTCTGGATCTGGTAGGAAAAAAGCAATGCAATGGATTAGTGATGTCTGCCATGGGCGAAGAGAGGTGTGTGTTAATAGCATGCACGTCACATATTTACCATTTCGATTGACACTTAGATGTTGAGCTTACTGTGTATTTTCCCTGGCTCTGACTGGTATTTGGATTCAGTCCTCCTGATGTCAAAGCAGTTGCTTAGACAGGTCACCCACCTCAGGGAGGACTGACGGGGAGCTGTGAACACCTGGCTTTAAGGAGAACCATCACATTGGAAGGCTGAATCAATGTGTCTGAAGTATTTGCTTTACAGTATATCTCAGAGAAAACATGCAGAATATGAAGATTCCAATTTCTCTTAAAGAAAGGCACATTGTTCATCTTGTTGGTGACTGGCAACTTACAGTGAAAGGAGTGAGCATGCTGTTTATAAATTGCCATATCTGAGATAATATCACATTTTTAACTCTTGACTGATATCTTTATCCCATTCTTTACCGCTTTTCCTTCTGATAACTCTCTCCCCCACTTCTGTTTCAAACTGAAAATCTATTCAGTGGAGGGACTTGGTAAGTCAATAAAACTGAAATCATCTGCCACACATTTGGACACATTTTGCTCACCTATTTTGTTGAATATTCATGTTATTTCTACTGTCTTTCTATTATGAATATTGCTACTATGAACATTTGTATACACATTTTTGTGTAAATATATGCTTTTATTTCTCTTGATGAAGCAATTCCTCTCTTGCATCTCTTCCTTTCATCAGGGAATTCAAAGATCCACCAATATGCTTCCCCCTTGTTTCACTGGTCACAGTTTAGTGACATGGTCACCTCTGTCTGTGAGACTGGAAAAAGGATGTTTCTGGTTTATTCGATCATGAGAATTGAGACAGGAAAGAGGGAGTTAGGAATGACTATTGGGTTATTCAGCTATCAATGTTCTTCTAGTGGGCATGTGTCTACTGAATATCTCCACTTGTGTCAGAGGCACCTCAAAATTTCAAGTCTAGCTCTCAACTCATCATCTCCTTCTTCCCACCAAACCTGGTCCTTCTCTAACATAGCCTGGCTCACCCCTGGACCTAATCAATCTCCAAGTCTTATTTTACCTCCTAAGCACCCACCACGGAGAAGGAAGTGCCAACCCACTCCAGTATTCTTGCCTGGACAATCCCAGGGATGGGGGAGCCTGGTGGGCTGCCGTCTATGGGGCTGCACAGAGTCGGACACGACTGAAGCAACTTAGCAGCAGCAGCAAGCACCTCCCAAATCTGTTCACTTCCTCCATCTCCTACACACTGTTTCAGGAGACTTCATTTCTTCTCTGCACCGGCATGATTGCCTGCAGTCTCTCCTTCCTCTAGACCATTCTCTGTAACCTAAGCTTCAAGTGCAAATTAGTTCATGTTTCAATGAAACTTAAAATCCACTGAAGGCTTCTCATTATCATAGCAGTGATACAGGCTAATCTCCATCAAACCCCTTCCTGATCTCTCCTGCTCCAGGCCTTTGCACAAGTTGCTCTTTCTGGCTGACATGTTTACCCCTATTCCTTTGTCAAATGTTAATTCCTACTCATCTTTCAAAGTTCAGCTCAGACATCCCTCACTCTAAAAAGCTTCCCTGCTTCTTCAGACCAGGGCAAGTCCTCCGTTATACACTCTTACAACAAGTATTTTGCCTTCACCCAGTTAACACATCCACTTTGCTCAATATGTGATTATGTGTTTAACATCTGTCTCTCCAGCAAGAAAGTAAGTTCCACGGGTCAGGAAGCATAACCTTGCTTTATGCTCCTTCTCCCACGCCTAGCACAGTATGTCACATATGGGAGGCACTCATATAGTTATTGAACATATATAAGAATAAATGAATTAGAAAAGAGGTGGACAGTATTCAGAGCCAATGACTACTACAAAGAAAGCCACTGAAGCAACTCTGCAGCTGGGGACCAAAGGGAGGAAAGGAAGTTTAGAGAGATCTGATTTCCTCCATAAACCACAATAGTGTCTTCATTGCAACAAAATCTTCAGGCAGTAGCAGCCTTCAGCTGCCTGATTACTAAAGCTTTCAATAGTATTTGCTCAGATATTATTTTCTGATCCCTTATTGTCTCAGGTTCAAGTCTGTTGAAGGCTAGGATAATTTCTGAAGAGTAATAACATGTCACTTGGCTCAAGATTTATTTATATCTAATAAATACTTTGAGTTTAATCTTTAATCATATCCTAATATTACCAAATTGAAGCGCCAGCAGCTTCAGGTCTCCAAAGCCACTGTAAGGAGAGAGTGCCTTGAGGGCAGGGACAGTATAATATAGCCTTCCTCTTGCCTGACACGTAGAGGACCTGTAAATGCCCATGGCTTTTGGACCTCCTATGGGTCCCTCCACAGGTGCACAGTGAACAGCATGTCTCACCAGTTCCACTCTTATCTTATCACTCTCATGAAATCTTCACTTGACAGGAGAGAAAGAACTCCACACCCATGTCGGAGGGAGTGACCTGCTCTAGAAGAGCTCTTGCTTAAAACTCAAATGCAGTGACTTGAGGTCACCTCAAAAGAGATCACAGCATTCCTTCCCAATTTAAGGAAACGAAGGAGCTTTGGAGCTCAAGCCCACTCTCTTCAAAGTAACGAAAAAGGTGATTTTCCCTCAGTTGTTTGGAGCATACCTGGTGATTTCTTTTTCCTCAGCACAGTATGCAATTGCATAATTCAATCCAGTTTCATTGTCCTTAAATCCTAATACTTTCTCTTTGATCTAATGATCTCAGGGAAAGAGCATTAGTGCTGAAAAGGTACCAGCCTCTCTGAAAAGTCCTATTCTGAGTCCGCTCTGCTGCACAGGTGCAAATCATAAGGCAGGGCACCATTTCAATCTGGGTATCCCCATCAACCTACGTAACACTGAGTGCATCAATCACTCTGCCAAGTAGGAATATGTTCATTGTGCTGTCTGTCTCAGGAATCTGCACCAGGCGACACCAAGCAGCTCCCCACAAATGCTCACTGAAGAATGTCAAGACCAGCAGAAACCTTTCCAAGAGAAGCCTGGCAGCTTCTGAATCAAATTTCAAAAACAAACAAAAAAAAATCTGCAAAGACAGCAATATTATAAAGGATCTTTATTCCTTGACCTTTGTCCTATAGTTTTTGGGTTTTAAAAAATAGATTAGGGCTTCCCTGGTGGCTCAATGGTAAAGAATCCACTTGCCAATGCAGGAGACCTGGGTTTGATCCCTGATCCAGGAAGATCCTAGAAGCCTCGGAACAACTAAGCCCATGTGTCACAACTGCTGAGCCTGAGCTCTGGAACCTGGGAACCACAGCTATTGGCCCATGTGTTGCAACTACTGAAATCCACGCATTCTAGCCCCCATGCTCCACAACAAGAGAAACCACTATAATGAGAAGCCCGTGAACAGAAACTAGAGCGTAGCCCCTACAACTAGAGAAAAGCCCACGTAGCAACAAAGACCCAGCACAGCCAAAAATAAGTAAATAAAATTACTTTTAAAATACATATATTAAAATTTTACTCATTCAATCCATTCCACCCAGGAATTTAAATCTCCTGGCACATGATAAAATGTCTAACCATTCTTTATATTATTTTACAAACAACTTTAAAAATAGAGGAGCTTTTATCAGAGTGGGGACTACATGCTCTACAAACAAGGATTAATCTATACAGTTTGGGATACAAATATACACATTACTATGTATAAAATAGATAACTAATAAGAACCTACTGTATAGCACAGGGAACTTTACTCAGTGCTCTGCGGTGACCTAAATGGGAAGGAAACCCAAAAAAGAAGGGATATATGTACACATATAGCTGATTCACTTTGCTATACAGCAAAAACTAACACAACTACACTCCAATAAAAAGCTTAAAAAATAATAACTCACACCAGTAATTCCTAGAGATTGAGGCAGTGACTGCATGACTTCTGGTCTATCCATGACCCAAACACCCTTTCTACGCTCTGTCCTGGAGTCACTCAGGCCCTTGAGGTATCTGGAAAGCAAGTCCAGTCTAGCACAGGCACTGACTGAACCTGGGCGCTGCTGATGAGGCATGACTAATGAATCATGTTCCTAGTGCAGAGAAGCTGGCTGATGTTTCTGGTTCCCATAGGAACCACAGAGACTAAAGTGGCTGCAGTGATTTAGGACTAGGATGTTCACTCCCCATGTTTAAGTTCAATAAAGAGGCCTCCTGCCAAATCAGCCAGTACCCTTTGGATTCTGGCTCATTTATTTTCTTACTCTGCTGCATCTACCAGGATCCAGGGTGAGTCAGGTGGGGAGGCTTCATAGGTCGTCTCACATACATGAGGAAATGGAAATTCAGGCCATGATCAACCGAGAAGATACAGGGCAGAGGAAGGGGAAGTGCCAAGAAAGCTATCCAAAGAAGAGAGTTGGAAGCAAGATGCCACAGCTGAGGCCTGAGTTCTAGCTGCCTGCCATGAATGCCAAAGAGAATTCCTCCTGGTAGTTCTTCAAGACAAGGTGACCTCTTCCTCCTCATCAGACCCCTCCTCAAAGACCTGAGCCCTGGGTGTTACCCTCCTAGTGATCAGTTTTTTAGTTCATGTAAATAGCCACACCCAAGTGAGCCAGCCAACTCTGGGAAGGCTGAGTGAGGTCGGGTCCCAGTACCTCAATCATCTCTCTCTCCATATCACAATACCTACTCATCTACGCACACAACTCCAGTGGGGCCACACAAGCGATTCTGTTAAAGAATAAGGAAACGGTGCTTCAAAACTAGTTTCTGTCCTTGCTTGAATGTGAAGCAGCTGGCAACTTTCTCTTCCTGAAGGAAGGGGAAGAGGTAGGAACACAGAACTGTAATCTCTGGCCACAAGCTCCCCTGCTACAGCAAGCCCACCACACTCCACAGAGTGGCTCCCCACTCCCAGACCTTGTTGACAGGGTGCCACCCACTGAACATACCAGTGCTCCAGCGTGTCATCCCTTTGGTGACAGTTCACTGAGTCCTGAGCAATCCTCACCATTGCTTTGCGATCAATCCATAAGGCTGGAATTGACCTCCACATTCTTTGGCAATTTAATGTAGCTCGCATCTCAAAAAATGAGAGTGAAGCACACTTCTATTCTTTGCTTTGTTATTTTTTCTGTAATTGAGAGGAAAGGTCTTCAACCATAGGACCTTAGCGATTCTTTTCTTATACAGTGAGTTCCTTTATTTAAAGAGAACTCCCTGCTCTCTGAGTCCTAGGGATTTTTCCCTCTGGAGCAGCTGGGCAAATGCTGATAGTACGTATAACTTAAAGAAGCCAGAGAGCATTGTAACTACCTTTCTTGCATTACCCTTTGCTTTGGAAACTTTATAATAAATTGCCACTTGTACAGTTGTATTTGAATCAGAATTCTTATCCCCACTGGCAGTTTTTCAAACATGAACATTTAAAAAAGAAAATCAAAGACATACATATCTTTTTCAAACATCACTCTGTTTTCTCCTAAGTCTATTTTTTGTCCTCTGTCCTTAAGGCTGTGTTCCCTTTGGGCAGCCTCCTTGATGAAGCCTCTGATATGAAATCTGCCCTTAGGCCACTTTACCAGGATGGAACTTACCCACTATTCCTTGCCTCAATTACTTTTCATATAGAATCAAAGATTCCTTATGCCAGTTTTTGTACTCCAGAGCTATCACACAGTGCCCCAGGATTTTTTTATCATGTAAAATAGAAACTAACTGGAAAACACCAATCATATCAAAATATTTTATTGCAGCAATGAGTGATTCTTGAAGCAACTGGTAACTGCTTATAAAATTTGATTCTGTACTCAGCTCAATTTACATTAATCCAATTATTTTGGAATAATTCAACAAGAGAATACAACTACAAGAAAGCATATGTAATTGGAGGGAAATCAGTAGATTTTTTTGCTCAACCTAAAAGGAAAAGATCATGATTATGATCTTATGTGATTATATGATTAAGTGATGATTACATGATTAATGATGGAGGGGAAGATGAGTCCAATAGCTTGGAATCCTTGCTGAATTGTTCAGTTCGGTTCAGTTCAGTTCAGTCGCTCAGTCGTGTCCGACTCTTTGCGATTGCAAATCTCTCTGAATTGTTAGGCACATACAAATAAATAATGAAATCAATATGGTACTGTTGGTTCTTTTGCCATCAGAACAAACACCAACAAATATTAGTGGTATGTGAACCTGTTCAGTGATTTACTGAACCAATCATTGCCTCTTTTTTTAACTTTTTATTTTATATTGGAGTATAACAATGTTGTGTTAGTTTCGGGTGTACAGCAAAGTGATTCACATACATGTTATACATATACATGTATCTATTCTTCCTTCAAATTCTTTTCCCATGTAGGTTGTTACATAATACTGAGCAGAGTTCCCTGTGCTATAGAGCAGGCCACTGCCTCTTAGCTTAGTTATTTTACACATTCTAGTTACATGCTAGTCGGTGTGCGCTACGCTGCCTCCTCATTCTACAAGGCACTATATGGCATAGTGGTTAAGGACTTTGGAGTGGGACTGCCTGAGTTCAAATCCTAGCTCCTACTTACTGTGTGATCTGTGCCAGATGAACCCTGCATCTCTGCTCTGATGCTAGGCTGTGTAGATGACATCAACAGGCTTCAGTAAACTGGAACTTCTGATGAAGTCTGCCCAAGTCTACCACTGAAGACTCCTGGCTGGAGCCCAGAGGGATGGGAAAGGGATTAGGGTGTTTATTACCTTGGCTCCTTCCCTGAAAAGCTGCCATGGGCTAACAGTGCCTCTACCCACCAGAGATCACTGCTCCTTGCAAGGAGCATACCTTGTTGCATACCTCTCTCCTCCAGAGTTTGATTGACTGCTCACTCCCCTCATCTACTCAGACCCTCCCAAGTTAACTATTTTTATGCACCATCTATGATCTATTTGGATCCTAACTGATAAACAGTGTGACTCTAGATAAATCACATAACCTCTCCATGCCTCCCTCTATAAAATGCAGAAAATAAGGATAACTTACTTCCTAGGCTTGTAAGGATTAAGTGAGCTATTAATACATATGAAATACTTGGAGCATGGTCTGGCATGTAGTGAGCATGACTAGTTTATTTTTATCACCACCATTTTCCTCACTGTCATCATTAGGGACACTAATGAACAAAGGAGACATGTCTTTGAGGGGGTAGCTATCTGGTTTCTAGCATGCAAAGTTGTTTGTGGAGAGCTGTAATTTAAAGAAAGGACACAAAGAAATCTGACAATTAGTACATAAAGTAGCTTAAGGGAAATCCAGAGGTGATTTAACAACACCGGGCAGTTAGGATCGATAGTCATTACTAGGAATCCCAAAGGATTTCTATATTCAGTTGCTTGCTCTGCTTTTTCTCAAAGCCCTTTTGATGTATCTTATCCTAGATTCATAGACATTTAGCACCAAGAAGGACTCTAACTAGAAACATAACCCCTCATTTAGCACTTTATTTAGAAAAGAAAACTGATTTAACCAAAATAAACCTTTAGGCCATTTAGATGCAGACTCTGTATAAGAAAAATAAGTGGGAAAAAATATGGGGGCCTTTCAGTCTTGCTCAAGGGACTCTCAGCTAACCATTCGGAGAGATTTATTTCTAACCAAAGTTTCCTAATTCCGAGAAAGAATATTATTGTATTCTCTCCCTAGAGAAGGGAAATGGATCTTAATAAAAGAAAAAAAAGAAGAAAGAAAACAAAGAGAAAACGGAAGTCCCCCATTCATTCTGCAGACTGATTTATAATCTCCATTAGGTTCAGCAGAATATGAATTGCTATATGTCCAAAGCATTTGACCAGGACTTATATTCAATTCCAAGAGTGATAGTAAATGGCAGGGGGGTGGGAGACAGTCATACATCAAAAAAAGAGGGAAACTTACAGGATATTATGTGTGCCCAAGTCAAATTGTGAGAGTCTCATACCCTTGAGAGAATGAAGGGCTAAATCCATCCTTTCAAAAATCAGAATCTTTGGGGGCAAAGAAATTAGATCTCAACCCTAAATATTTCATTTCATCTCTCTGAGCCTCTATTTCCTGTAAAATGAGAGGGTTGAACCAGATGGTCCCTGTGATTCCTTCTAGTTCTTTATTTCTAAAAATTCAGTGAATTTTAAATTGGATATTACATATTTCAAAGAGCCCTGCTTCCCAGCTTCAGATTCTATTACAAAGAAATAGATGAAGGCTATACTTCACTTGTGACAGGATCAAAGTTGCTTTTTGATTTCTTTCTTTCTTTTTTTGTTTTTGTTTCAAACATCTCTGAGTGCATTTCTGATCCTGGAATCCAAAAATTCATTTTAAACTCATCCAGTTTTTTCAAACTCTAGGTAAAAAAAATTTAGTTAAAAGAAATTGATTTATGAGTAGTATGTCAAAGGCTACTTCATTAATATGCCCAATTAGGAAACCCACTTGGAAGACTGAATTAAAATGAGAAGGATGAAAAGATACTTTGAGCAAGGTTAGAAAACAATCCATAAAAAAATAAATAAATAAATAAAGAAGACAAGAAAACCAGTCATCAACTGAGAGAAGATACTTGCATCACAGATAACTAGCAAAGTGCCAGTAGGTGAAACTTGTAAAAATCTTCAAATTAATAAGAGAACAACAATCCAATAGAATAATGGGCAGAAAATTACAAGCAATTTACAGGAGAAAATGGCTAATAAACATTAAAAGATGTTCAGCCTCACTAATACACAGGGAAACGCAGATAAAAACAACAAAAACCACTTCACTCCTATAAGCAAAAACTTAAATGTCTAATAAAACCAAGATTTGGTGAAGATGTATAGACATAGGGATACACAAGACTGGTAGTAGCATAAATAAAAACAAACGTCTTAGAGACGAAAGCTAATGAGGTTAAGAACATGCATATATTAAGGCCTAGTAATTATACCTCAAGTATGTAATCCAGTGGAACATAACAGTTCATGCAGATAGCTTACAAGAATATATTTACTCTGTGACAACCTAGAGGTGGGATGGGGGGGAGGAGGTGGGATAGAGGTTCAAGAGTATATTTATGGCTGATTCACATTGCTATATGACAGAAATCAACACAACATTGTAAAGCAATTCTCCAATTTAAAAAAAGAACATGCTCATAACAACAAAAATTGGGTACAGTCAAACATCTATTAAGCAATGAAAAATAAATAAATTTAATATAATCCTACAATGGGATATTATACAGCAGTTAAAATAATGAGATGTCGAGCCATATGTACCTATGTGAATTGGTAAAAGTATACATATATATATATATATATATACATATATATATATATATATACATATATACAAACATTAGATCCCCTGGAGAAGGAAATGGCAATCCACTCCAGCACTCTTGCCTGAAAATCCCATGGATGCAGGAGCCTGATAGGCTACAGTCCATGGGGTCGCAAAGAGTCGGACACGACTGAGCGACTTCACTCACTTCACTTAGTGCTATAAAATATGCCCAAACTACATTATTTATGGATTATGGATTATTTTATCATTATTATGGATTATTTATGGATCCATGTACATGTAGTCAAGATAAAAGTCATGAATGAGAACATATACAGGGTTGATATGGTCTGACATCAAGAGAATGAAAACACCATTGGGCAAAAACCAACATAATCATTGTGGCCACAAGAGTCCTTAATGGATGCTTAAGATATAGTGAAAAATAGGCTATTTGCATAGTCAGTATATTTCTACAAAAGATACTTAAACATACTTAGCAATTGCAAAGGGAAAAAGAGTAATTTCTCAGTGGAGAAACCTGGAAAGCACCTCTTCAGCCAAGTGATCAAAATGAACATCACCAGTAGTGGAACACATCAACATTGAGAACATCCTGATGTGATGGACCAAAAAGGGCACGAGGTCACTTCTGTGCTGTTCTTGCTAAAAATGCATACCATGAATTTCAACATCAGTTCAGTTCAGTTCAGTTCAGTCGCTCAGTTGTGTCCGACTCTGCGACCTCATGAACCACAGCACGCCAGGCCTCCCTGTCCATCAGCAACTGCCGGAGTCTACCCAAACCCATGTCCATTGAGTCAGTGATGCCATCCAACCATCTCATCCTCTGTCATCCCCTTCTCCTCCTGCCCTCAATCTTTCCCAGCATCAGGGTCTTTCAAATGAGTCAGCTCTTCGCATCAGGTGGCCAAAGTATTGGAGTTTCAACTTCAACATCAGTCCTTCCAATGAACACCCAGGACTGATCTCCTTTAGGATGGACTGGTTGGATCTCTTTGCACTCCAAGGGACTCTCAAGAGTTTTCTCCAACACCACAGTTCAAAAGCATCAATTCTTCGGTGCTCAGCTTTCTTTATAGTCCAACTCTCACACATAACTACTGGAAAAACCATAGCCTTGACTAGATGGAGCTTTGTTGACAAAGTAATGTCTCTGCTTTTTAATATGCTGTCTAGGTCATAACTTTCCTTCCAAGGAGTAAGTGTCTTTGAATTTCATGGCCGGAGTCACCATCTGCAGTGATTTTGGAGCCCAAAAAAATAAAGTCAGCCACTGTTTCCACTGTTTCCCCTGACAAATCTAAATTAAGAGACATTCCACAAAATAACTGGCCAGTATTTTTTAAAGGGTCAAATCAAATCATTAAAAAAAAGAAGATGAGGAGCTATCCTAGAGGCAATATAGGACATTAGCGGGTAAAACTGGTAACATATAAATAAGGTCTGTATGTTAGTTAAGAGTATTGTATCAGTGTTAATTTTCTGGTTTCAATCATTGTGCTATAGTTTTGTAAACCACAGGGTTAACAATTGAGAATGTAAGATGAAGTATATATTATTTTTGCAATCTTTAAGTCTAAAATTATTTCAAGATAAAATGCTTTATAAATGGCTGCAAAAATATGACAAAGTGGCAAGGTGATTAATGGTAATGAAGTATCTGTTATCTATACTTCTCTGTATGTTTAAAATATTTCATAGTAAGAGGGGATAATGAAGAATGTATAAATTTTAAATGTGAGTATAAGGAATTAGATAGTCTAAAAGAGATATATTTATCACACAGCAGTTTTAAAACAACAAATTACTGGGGATGCAGGCCTAAGCTTTGTATCTACCAATCAGGAGCCTTGACTGAAGACTCAAAATACAAACACTGGCATACTAAGAAGTCCTTAGTGGATCTTCTGACTCCATTTTAAGCAAAATGCATGATGTCAGTTTCTTGCCCCCTGCCTAGTTTTCTCTTGTGGTTCATGCTAATTTCACTTGGCCTACTACTACTCTAATATTCTTCCTGATTTTCTCTCCACCTAATTCCTCATTTTGCAGCTTTAGTAGTAATTGTCAGTTTATAGTAAAAACCATCTGAATGGAAATAGGGAGAACAAGTGTACAGATTAGCATTGAGGAGATGAGGAGTTTGACTTTGAAATGTTGAGTTTGAATGGCTTCATCATGACCTGCATATGGAGCTGTCTTGTCGATTGCTGGAAATGCGGGCTGCAATTAGGATATAACCTAGTATTAGGGGATTATCCATAGAAGACATGTAATTTGATAAGACCATCAAGGTTTGGGAACAGAACCTAGAAGCAGAAAAAAGAGAAACCAGCCTTAATTGAGAATGTAATAATACGCAGAATACATCACGTAAAGTGCCAGGCTGGATGAAGCACAAACTGAAATCAAGATTGCTTGGAGGAATATCAATAACTTCAGATTTGCAGATGATACAGTCCTAATGGCAGAAAGCAAACAGGAACTGAAGAACCTCTTGATGAAGGTGAAAGAGGAAAGTGAAAAAGCTGGCTTAAAATTCAACATTCAAAAAACAAAGATCATGGCATCCAGTCCCATCACTTTATGACAAATAGATGGGGGAAAAAAATGAAAACAGTGACAGACTTTATTTTCTTGGGCTCCAAAATCACTGGAGATGGTGACTAGAGCCAAGAAATTAAAAGACGCTTACTCCTTGGAATAAAAGCTATAACAAACCTAGACAGCATATTAAAAAGCAGAGACATCACTTTGCCAACAAAGGTTCATACAGTCAAAGCTATGATTTTTCCAGTATTCATGTAGAGATGTGAGAGTTGGACCATAAAGAAGGCAGAGTGCCAAAGAGTTGATGCTTTCAAACTGGTGCTAGAGAAGACTCTTGAGAGTCCCTTGGACAGCAAGGAGATCAAACCAGTCAATCCTAAAGGCAATCAACCCTGAATATTCATTGGAAGGACTGATGGTGAAACTGAAGTTCCAATACTTTGGCCACCTGATGCAAAGAGCCAACTTATTGGATAAGACCCTGGTGCTGGGAAAGATTGAAGGCAGGAGGGGAACGGGTGACAGAGGATGAGATAGTTGGATGGCATCACTGACTCGATGGACTTGAGTTTGAGCAAACTCTGGCAGATAGTGAAGGACAGGGAAGCCTGGCAGTCCTATGCTACAGTCCATGGGGTCACAAAGAGTTGGACACGACAGAGCAACTGAACAACAAATAAGCTTTATTGCCAATAATGTTAAATGAAGTTTAAAAATATTCAAGTAAGATGAGAACTAAGTTAAAACTAGCAAGTTTGAATATTAGAATGTGGCTTTCAAGGCATCAAGATGCCACAGGACATTATGGAGGGATGGACTGCAAGAAGCTAAGGCCAGAGTGAGTGGGAAGGGACCGTGAGGAACAGATATATAGTGGTGAGATAAGAAAGAGAAAATGAGTGCTAGTCTTGAGGGAAGAGCTGCATTAAGGAAAGGATTTTAGAAAAAGAAACACGAGTACACTTGAGGGAGAGAAGGAGCCAATAGAGGAGGAGGGAAATTATACCTTAGAGAGACAGATCAGGGACTTTTCTGACAATCCAGTGGCTAAGACTCTGCACTCCCAATGCAGTGGGCCGAGTTTTGATCCCTAGTTGGGGAACTAGATCCCTCTTGCCGCAACTGAGAATTTGAATGCCACAACTAAAGATCCCTCATGCTGCAACTGAGACCCAGCAGAGTCAAACAAATAAATAAATATTTTTTAAAAAGAAAGATAGAGCAAAGTCAGCGAGGTGAGAGAAGGCAGGTAATAGACGATAAGGTGCACCAGCAGGAACGACTTGAGTCTGTCGTCTTCAATGAAGTCATGAAAGAAAGACTGAAAGTTAGGATTTTGGAGTTTGACACTGACATGGAGAAAGCTTTTGCCTAGAGTCTCAGGTCAAAGTCACCTGCTGTATAAAGAGTATTAGGGAAGAGGCTAAAGGAAAGTAAGAAGTTTCAAGGGGAAATTGCAATTTTAAAATAGCTTAAGTGTAAATCCAATGCTACTGATTTTCTCAGCTTACTGTGGAGCAGCCCTAGAGTGGAAAAGGATCAACGCATATAGCAATTAACAAGGTCGTTTTTGCATTTGTCTTGTAAGTTTATTCCAATAACCCCGTGACATAACTGGAGTGGATATTATTAACCCTGTTTTATCAACAAGGAAATCAAGGCTCAGTAGTTAAATCAAGATGATACATCAATCAAATCAAGATAAGAACTCAGTTCTATTCACTTTGTTCACTCTAAGCGCTTTGGAAGAAATGGCTCTTTTATACAAATTATCTGCAGCCAAGCAATTTTTTAAAAAGCTCTTAAGAAAAGCTGCCAATGTGTGCACTGTCAACAGAAGCATGCCTAATAATCTTATTAGTGGAACAAGATTCTTCATTAAATTTGTTACACGGTTAGATGGGGGTTGGTAGCAGGTGGTAGATACTGAAAGGAGCTCCTGATAGCTAAAAGCTGTTGGCAAGAGCATTTAGAATATACAATGATGGATGACATAGTATTCAATTTAGGGAAGGTGGTTGAGTCTAATAGGGTGACCCAAGGGTCAACCTCAGGCTTAGTGCTATTTAACATCTCATAGGATTTTTGCAGCAGGCATAACAACATGCTAATAGAATCTGGAGATAATCATAACTGATGAGTGATGGTGATACTAACAAGGCAGGGGGAAGAAAATAAAACGGAACTTGGTACAATTTAAGATTTAAAGTGAAGAGAAGAGGGTATGAAATTATATAAGGTATAAAGTGAAGATATTTTTTACCATAAAAGAAATGCAAATATACTATAGTAGGGTTGAACCCCTACACCCCCAGAAGAAGATCAAAAAGAATGAAGGAGGAGATCAGAAGAGAGGTAACAAGTGATAATACAGACAGGATGATAGTGCAGCCAAAAGGTTCAGCTGAGTCTAGAGTTAAAACTGCAACTGACATGCTACCACTTGCTTAACAAAAAAAAGCGGGAAGGAATGGGTTCATGTGTCTGTGCACATATAAAATGCACACACACACACAGAGAATATCTCTGAAAGGATATAGAAGAAAACAATCATCTTGGTGACCTCTTGTGAAACAAACCAGTGCCCTACAAGCTAAACCCCACCTACAGATTGTTACATTTGGCAGCCTATTTTTACAACTTTGAGTACTTTTAGGCTAGGTGTAAATTCTCCAGTTTAGCATAATCCTCATCATTCTCTAAGTTTACACATTTATGTTATCTGCCTGGTCCTTAGAGGGAATTTAGTTGATATGGTCACACGTGGCCATACACAGAGACACAGTCACATATGTAAAGAGATAAACATAGAGAAGGGCCTATACAGATATATTTTAAAAGGTTAACAACAATGATTTCTGAGCAGTTAGATTATGGGTGACTTCCTTTATCAACACTTCTAAATGTTGTCCTACTAGGAACACATTTATAAGATAAATAATAAGTGGTGGTTGATCTTAAATTCACGTTTAAATTAACATCGGCATGCAGCCAAGTACAATCATAGATGTTCCGGGGAGATGTGCTGGGACAATCATTCTGATAGATTTTGCTTCTGTTACTCCTTTCATGCCTGAGCCTACATCTCTGTGCCTGTCTTCAACTCAAGCCAGAGGGACTGAATATATACAATGGGTCAACCACACATAGTCACATCATGGTATCCACTTTTCAGTAAAGAAAAATATTTAAAAGAATTTTTAAGTTTTCATTTTAATAGGTAATATTCTAATGGCTAGTTTTAAAATGATTAAATAATAGCCCACCCTTCCAATCATCCAGTTGTTCTTCACAGAGGGAGGCAAAGTTACCAGTTTCTACTATATTATTTCAGAGGTGGTCTATGCATACAATTAATTACAAATATATCATCTTTAGGAAAATTTTGTCCAGAGTAAGTCCATTGTCTTTATCTGGGCATTATGAAGATGACTTAGAAATGTATTTTGTATAATGATGTGAACAAAGGTCAATTTCCATTATTTGTAGAACATCATAGCGCTTGCTATGACAAGGAATAATTTCAGTTTCAACAGCAGTGGCCACAGAAACAGTTTCCTCACACTTCCTGCTATAGGGAAAGCAAGGAGAACAGCATCCTAACCAAATATTTCAACCCAGCAAATCAACTGTCTCAGTGCTTTTAATGGTATTTTTCTAATCTGATCATTATCGTCCCATTTCTTCCCTGTTGCTGACAAAAACCCTATAAAGAATAGCTAGTTTCAAAAGTGAAATGGGCTTGATTGTGAAAATATGCAAACTTATGATTTTAGTGACAATTTATCTTAGTCAAAGCTAAGCAAATTCAAATTCAACCCATCATAATTCTTCCTCCAAATCTCCTACACGATACTGAAAACACACAATTGTGTCTGCTTCTCCTTAAGTCATTTATCATTTTTAAAAGGAAGGAGAAGAGAAAGTGGTTTCCGGCATAATTAAAAATCAAGAGTTCCCCACTGTGAAGGCTGGATTCTCACTGAGGCGGGCATCTTAGCTGAGGGGCTTGTTAGGGGGGCTTGGGATGTGTGTGTGTGGACAATGGCCCAGGTGAGATAAACACCCCTTCTTTAATAACCCATGCAAATGCCACACTCGAGGGATTAGGGAGAGGCCTCCCCTTATCGTCAGGATGTTCGCACATGACAGGTGACCTCTGTGACCTGGTCCTGATGGAGAGAAGAGGGTGTTTAGGAAACATGACCAGCTAGCCTCTCTCTCCTGCCTCTTCCTGCCTGCAATCTAAGTGGTGTGATTGAGGCATGCTGAAAGGTGAGCCTGTCACACCAATCTCCTCCCCAGCAGCCTGCCACAATGCAGAGATGTGACAGGAAAGGTCATGACACCCAAACAGAAGGCTCCCTCGTGACTTTCAGCTGTCACTATGCTGGGGAGCAGGGCTGTCTTCTGCTTATTCCAGAACCTGGGGTAGAGACTTCCCCAGGATCTTCTTCTGGCAAACACCTTCTCGCCAGCTCCAAAACGGGAGCACATGCAGTCAGCTACTTAGAAGGAGAGACCACATGGTGCTAGGAATCAGTCAGGCAGCAGGGGTGAATCCTCACCCGCCTCGGTAATTGACTGTGCTTTGTCCTGGGCTGACTTACCCCTCACTCATCCACACATGGCTCCACGTCCACTGCTCCAAGTCCACATTTAGGAGCAAATCCTTAACTTTCTTGAAGCCATCTAATACCATCCCCCCAACACCTTTTAACAAGACTGCTGGGGCATCCCTAGTGTTCCAGTGGTTAAGGCTCTAAGCTCCTGACGCAGCAGGGACAGGTTCAATCCCTGCTCAGGGAACTAAGATCCTCCATGCCACGCATGGCAGCCAAAGTAATGAAAACAAACAAACAAACAACAGGAAAAGAAAAACTTAAAGAATAAGACTGCTCTCTTTGCCATTGTCCTCGCTCTCAAAGCTCAGCCATCTATCTTCAGCCAATCTAAAAACGGACGTCAGGAAGAGATGAAAGTTAAGTATATGTACTTCAGAATTTTGTCAGTCATCTTATACTCACCCACCCTCATTCCCATCCCACTCTGTGCCTGGGGGTGCTCCAAGCCCCCAGAGCTGACAAGGGACAGGAATAGCCCAACACAGTACAGTAATAGGACTCGGACACTGCCTACTCTCAGTGGAAAGTGCTAGTTATTTCTATCTGTTGCAAAAATGTCTACAGAGTAGATCAATCATCTTAGGCAGTTCTCCTTTTAACCTGTTAGGGGAATAAATGCCATCCTCAGTGTAATGTGGTGAGCTTGCTGTGTCTAAGTGAACCTGTATGTGTTTCCCTCACTGAAGGTGCACTCAACCCAATTGAGTTGCTTACTCTTAGATTTGGGATGCCCACCTAGCTGCAAGCAGAGCCTAAGCACCATTAGGGGAAGGAAGAATATCTAGGCTGGCCTTGCACCCAAGGGCTCCATGGCTGGATCAACACTGAAGGACAGGAGCTCAGTCTTTGCCTTGAGCTATTGTTGAAATAACATCTCATCTTTCAGAAACCTAATGGTTCCAAGACTAGTGCTTGGGGATATAATCTGAAATCAGGATGAAATGCCCTGCTTAATGAGAACAGCAACATTTATAAAGGACTTCAAGGAAACCTGGGGTGAAGGATTTGGGTGAACATTGCTCCTGCAACAGTTGGGGCCCCAACCCATATCAGTCCGTTTATCAAAAAGTGTCTGAATTCTACTCTGCTGGCCTCACTGTGCCCTTGGCTTTTCCTCTGACCTTCTGCTGCCTGCCCCACTCAAAGAGAAGCCAGCTCTCCACACCCTGGATTCCCACTGCATCCACCACAAGCTGTTTACAGTAGCCTGGGTTGCCTGTAAGCCTCCCTAGCCCACTGTCATCTGACCTTGTTAGCAGCTGTGGCTCAGGCTGCGTTCTCGTCAAAGACACCCTGCACCTGAATGATGGGGGCTGGGGAAGGCTAGCAGACCCCTGAACCCAGTTCTTTGTACCCTGCACCTGAGTGACGGAGGCTGGGTAGCAGACCCCTGAGCCCAGTTCTTTGTAATTTCACCCAAACCTTACAGAGAAACAATGCAAAATTATTCCAAATATAACATTTGGGGCTGTAATAACTGGAGATCAATATGAAATTCCTATCATTAGGGACTATAATAGTGGTGAAGTTGGTAGTCTATGGGAGAAGGCATCAGAGCATGACTGAAACTGACATCCATCTGGAAGCAAGACACTCAATTAGTGTCAGAATGTGTGGTGCATACAAATTCTGTGTGTAATTATCAGATGCAGACGTAGTTTATTGTTATTCCAAGGCCTTATTTTTTGTGACAGCTTCGTATTATTAGAAGAGTCCTGTTCAGCACTAAAACCACTTCCAGCTGGTCAAAGATACCACCAACCTAGAGAGGGACTTGCAATTGAGGGCTGAATGCACCAGGGAAAGGAATCAAAATAAGAGGGCGAGTTTTATTCCATTGATTTTCTAGCCATGAAACAACCCAAAACACTTCCCCGGTCCTTATAATTTTTCTGTGCATTTAGCTGGGAAATGTGCATTTTCCTGATAAAAACTAAATGAAAGTTTCAACTGACTTTTTGCTTCATCGGAAGATTTTCATTTAGCATGTAAAACAGCCAACTCGTAGAGTTGGTTTTAAGGACCTCATTTCAAAATGTGACTCCCCGCCTCTGCTCTCACACTGTGAGCTGAGCAGCTTTCAATTACTTGAGTCACGTGTACCTGAATGAGGTAACGGTTGAGTTTAAAGCAGTTAAGTGGAAAAAATTGTAATTATTTTTCTTTTACAGTTGAAGGGCATATATTAATTATTTTTATTTGAAAAACCAAATCATGTGATTGAAAACTAAATAATCAGTTCAGACTCACATCTGTGAAATAGCCACTGGATGCTTCGAAGGCAAGAAGCAGCTTAGACATCATATTATTTAAATATTTTCTAAAAACAGCAATAAATATGTCCCCAAACTGCAAATCTAACATAAATGCACTGTGTCAGCTAGACAAAGCTGCAAACCTAACATAAATTCATTTTTCTAAATAACCAACAAAAAATATATCTCAAATTTGCAAATCTAATGTAAATACACTTTGTCAACTTGAGACTAATGAACACAGAAGACGATGTAATGGTACAGTTCAGTCGCTTAGTCATGTCCCACTCTTTGCAACCCCATGAACCGCAGCACACCAGGCCTCCCTGTCCATCACCAACTCCCGGAGTCCACCCAAACCCATGTCCATCGAGTTGATGATGCCATCCAACCATCTCATCCTCTGTCGTCTCCTTCTCCTCCAGCCCTCAATCTTTCCCAGCATCAGGGTCTTTTCAAATGAGTCAGCTTTCTGTATCAGGTGGCCAAAGTACTGGAGTTTCAGCTTCAACATCAGTCCTTCCAATGAACACCCAGGACCGATCTCCTTTACAATGGACTGGTTGGATCTCCTTGCAGTCCAAGGGACTCTCAAGAGTCTTCTCCAACACCACAGTTCAAAAGCATCAATTCTCCAGCGCTCAGCTCTTTATAGTCCAACTTTCACATCCATACATGACTACTGGAAAAACCATAGCCTTGACTTAGACGGACCTTTGTTGGCAAAGTAATGTCTCTGCTTTTTAATATGCCGTCTAGGTTGGTCATAACTTCCCTTCCAAGGAGTAAGCGTCTTTTAATTTCATGGCTGCAATCACCATCTACAGTGATTTTGGAGCCCAGAAAAATAAAGTCAGCCACTATTTCCACTGTTTCCCCATCTATTTGCCATGAAGTGATGGGACCAGATGCCATGATCTTAGTTTTCTGAATGTGAGCTTTAAGCCAACTTTTTCACTCTCCTCTTTCACTTTCATCAAGAGGCTTTTTAGTTCCTCTTCACTTTCTGCCATAAGGGTCGTGTCTTCTGCATATCTGAGGTTACTGATATTTCTCTTGGCAATCTTGTTTCCAGCTTGTACTTCCTCCAGCCCAGCGTTTCTCATGATGTACTCTGCATATAAGTTAAATAAGCAGGGTGACAACATACAGCCTTGATGTACTCCTTTTCCTATTTGGAACCAGTTTGTTGTTCCATGTCCAGTTTTAACTTGTAAGCCTGAGCCAATACCAATGTGCATAAGAAGTCCCTCAGACACTGATATGGCAGGAAAAAAAAAAAAAATCAGAACGTCTCTGACCCAACCAAATATCTGTCCCCGCAAATGAAGAAGGGCTGGAGGCCCTTCCAGGTCATCTCATTGCCTGAAGACAGAGCAAATATTCCACAGAGATAAGAATCACCTATTTGTCAGAACTGCTAGAGGTGAGGTCTCAGCCTTCCCTTGAAAGTCATCAAAATGCCTCTAGTCTCCATTGCTTTTACCCCCCCCTTTTTCATCCAGCCTGAATCCCCTTTGTTGTGACTGGAGTCTATCCGCTCTTAGTTTATCCTTAGTAAAGGCAAATAATATCAGTCACAACCATCTTCCACTAATAATCCATCATATCCTTATAACTGCATTATGCCCAACAGCAGACTTTTTCTTGATGAATTATCCCTGGTTCTCTAGCATCTCCTCTCAGGGCTAAATTTTTTTTAGCTCTTTAATCATTCCTATTTGAACAGTCTTCATGTGCACCCTCGGGATGTAAAGTCCAGGACTGGACACCATATCCCAGCTATGCACTAACAGTGCTGATGAGAATGCGGTTATGCCTAACAGACCAAGCAGAGACACAAGAGGAACAAAGACCAGAGATGGAAAGTCCCAACAGCCTTCCAGTCTTTGAGTCTGTTACCAAGGTGCCAAGCACCCCTGCTAATAATCACTTCTCTTTTATTGTTTAGGTTGGCTCCCTTATTTTCTGATACTTACAAACTTTTCTCACAAATACAGTATCTGGATTTAACAGCTGCTCCCATATATAGCTGCTTTAGGACTGACATGGCTCAGGTACAGAGCACAGCAAGAAAGAAGGTCTTAACAACAAAATGCCAAAGTTGGCCATTTGACCCTGTCTGGAGACTGTGTCCTAGAAACTCACTCTTCTATCTTTGACCCACCACCACTTAAGCCTCATGACTCCTATAGATTTGGTACTCCTAGTTAGCTTTGCCTAGAAGACTGATTCACTATTATCTTAGATAAAACACTCAACTTTCCCAACTGTGAAAGCCCTAGCCCTCTTTCCAGCCCTCACTAGGGCCACAATCATCTATTTCAATGCCATCATTTTACAGATGTGGAAACAGAGGCTGAGACAGACATAAAGTGACAACATCCAAATATATAGCGTTGGAACATCCTTTCAGTCAATTCCTGCCAGTCAGTCTATGACTTGCCCCTGAGTCACTGAACTCCTTCATAATGCTTAAATGATGAGAGAATTTGCTATGCCAACTTTCAGCAATATGATGTCCAGCAAAGTGCTTTATGGTTCTCTGGCTGTTTCCCCATCTGTTTCTCAAGGTATTTTGTTTCTCTGAATGCCAGCTCCCATGGACACGTAGCCCTATGCCAATGGCCTTGACTACCAAATCACAAGGTTCCTTTTGTCTTCGACTTCAGTTTCCCTAAAAACAAAACAAAACAAACAACAAAAAAAGCCTACTTATTTTAACTCTGTAACTACTAAGAGTAAGAGCAGCTTCCAGGCAAAAAGATTAGCCCCTAGCAATATGAAGCATCTTTCTCACTATCTTTCCATTTCTCCTATCAAAAAGAATAAAAATGATCCTTCTTAACATGCAGAATCCTATTTAATATGTGAATTCATTTCAAACCCCTGCTCTCCTAGATGAAAAACACTTTAGCATTATGAAATATTTATATTTCCACATAGAAATTATATTTGCAATTATTTCTCTTCCTTCCTTTCTTGCGTTTTTCTTTCCTTCCCTCCTGCATTTCTCTCCTCCTTTTTCTTCCTCAGGGTCACATCTCTGCATTCATCTCATCTGAATCTTCTGGTTTTATCTCAATCCACTTCCCCAGTTTCCTGTTTGATATCTAGCCTGAGTCTCTGCTATTCTGGCTACCTTTACCTTTTCCAAATTCCAGTTTTAGGGTCCTCTAAGAACTTAGTCAGGTTTTATTTTCACTTAATTTCCCATCAATCATTAACACTGTTCCTCAGCATTTACCTTGTATTTTGTATTTTAACAACTGGTCGTATCAGAGGAGAGCTAACCTGACTTTCTTAGGCGATTTTGTTGTGCATATTTTGTGTCCTATTCTATTTCTAGTCTCTCTGTAGTCTACTCACATTTGCTGGGCCATTATATCTAATCCATTATCCAGAAAATGGAAATATAATACTAAGTGGCTTACTATAGCCCCCATTCCTTTCATAATGTCATAAAAATTTATAACACTTAAAAGCCAACGATCCCCGAGGTCATTTATTCTCAAGAAAGAACAAATTTATTCTTGTGGAACAGAATCTATGTCAGATGTAGCTCTCATATTATAAGAAATATAACCTTAATGCACAACATCAGGGCAGCCTGCAAGCGCCCAGCATCCATTCAGTGTCCTGATGGTGCAAAGCCCATTACATGGAGGCAGGTGGGCTCTTACCATTCAGAGGTAAGGGCCTGTATTTCAGCAATTCACTTCAGCCTCCATATCAGATGTGGCTTCACAGAGAGATAATGACCCCCTTCAAACAATAGGAAATAACTGAGAAAAGTCATTATGTCACCATTAAAAAATGTACTCGATTATCCAGTCCTAGCAGTTAGCTAATCTGAGTTTTATTTCAAAAGGCTCCTGAGTGGGAAAGCTTAAGCGCCACACATACCTAGCTCATGAAGTCATTGCTCTCCGTGGCCATCAGATAGTGGTAGCGGAATGCAAGCAACTGTGGAATGAGGGGTGAGGTAACGGGAATGAGGTAGCAGCTAAAGAAGTTCTAAAACTACAGCAGTTACACAGAGCTCTTTTTCTCCAACACCAACTGGAGAAACGACAGGTCCTCATCCGGCAGATGAGGGTTTTCTGCAAACACCAGCTGGCTTGAGAGCCATCTGCCTTCAAAGAGGCTCTCACCTGGGCTCCAGGCCGCTTCCTTGGGGAGCCCCAGGCTCTGAGCGATACCAATCCCCACTGACAGCCACCTCTCCAGACAGCCTCCTCTGGGAGGCACCAGTTGTCCAGGTATCAGATTCAGTCTTTCAGCCTCGGGCAAGGGTATGACTAACCTTTGCTGATGACCTTCTTTCAAGCCTTCTGCTCCCACTCAGTTCTAACTTCCTGATGAAAAGCACAGCACACAGGCTTTTCGAATCACTGAAAATTGGTCCTTCCACAATTTCCCAATAAAATATTAGGCAGCTGTAAAATAATGATCAGTTATATCTTGACCAAAGTTCACACTAGATTATTAAATTGAAATGCAAATTATAAAACATTAATTTGCTAGTGTTTTTTTAAAATAAATGGTTATGTAAATATATTTTTAAGGAGTTAAAATTTCTCTTAGGGCTTAATAACAAAATATGAACTATTCAAAGAAAGACAAATATTAAAAGATATCATTTATGGGATCTAAAACATAATTCAAATGAATTTATCTACAAAACATGATAGATCCACAGACAAAGGAAACAAACTTGACTACCAAAGGGAGAAGGGGTAGGGAGGGACGAATTAGGAATTTGGGATTAGCAGACACAAACTACTGTATATAAAATAGATAAACAACAAGCACCGACTGTATAGCCCAGAGAACTATATTCAATATCTTATAATAGCCTATAATGGAAAAGAATCTGAATATATATATAACTGAATATATATGTGTATATATAACTGAATCACTTTGTTGTACACCAAAAACAAACAATATTGTAAATCAACTATATTTCAATTAAAAAAAAAGAAGAACTGTGGCGAACACTGGAGACTGGAATTACAGATTACTTTTTTCTTTTTGCTCACCCCTGTTTTCTCATTGTTTGGTGAATGTGTATTATCTGTGTGCTTTTAAAAAATAATAATAAGAGAAGGAAACTCTCTGTAAATACGTGGAAGAGTTTTTCATTCCCCTTTTTTTGTACTGGAAACTTAGGAGACAACAGTTGTTGAACTGGTGTGGGAAGTGGGGCAGAGGAGGGAGGGGGGAGAACTATGGTGCCCTAACTCTGGAAGAAATTTCCATTGGCCACAAGGATTCCTTGAGTGCTCTGTGCCCCGTAAAAGAACAGAAGAGCCTTATAAAGAAAATTGAGGCCTTGGAGAACCACTGATTAAATACAGAAGAACCACAGGAGGCTTGAAGGGGGAAGTCCAAGTAACATGACTTTAAAGATTTGTTTCAAGGAAGTAAAAGTACCCGTTAAATAAAATATATTTATTTTGAAACTGTATTACTATGACCTTTTTTTCACAATCAAAAGTAGATAGATTTTATTCATCAGCAACATGATTTTATTTTTGTATTTTTACCACCTTTACCTAATATAAAACATCTGCTGCCCTTGGACTAGCTTCCAGTTCTGCCTGCCACTCTCTGTGTACCCAGTCCCACCCCTCAGCTATGATGCCGTTCTCAACTATATCCTTTCAGTTGGTCTCCCTGTGCTTCATATCATCCATACAATTTGTTTGGTTTCAATAATATAAAAGCTTTATGTGATTATTTAAAATTTAATGTACGCATAGTTTCACCTCCTAAGATTTAAGTTCACTATGAGAGATCCTGCTAGTGGTCCCCCAAATACATTCTTTCCCTCTTCCAGAGTAACAGAGCTCCTGATTTTACCTAAGGCATATAGCCCCCAAAACAAAGCCCACATTTCGTCACCTCCTCACCCTAGAATTGACAATGTGACTAAGTTCTGGCCAATATGACATAAGTAAAAGGGCTGTACGCAATTTAAAGAGAGGGAGCATGCTCTTCTTTTCTTTTTTCTTAGAAATGTTGATGCAATGGCCGGAGCTCAAACAGTGAGTTGGGACCCTAAAGTAAGTTAACATGCCAAGGAATACAAAGTTATAAGACACAAGCAACTGGGCCCTGATATTATGAACCTTCCTTAAACAGCCTGGACTGCTTTTCTCTAGATTTATTTTACGTAAGAAAGAAACTTTTCCAGTTTGCGTGCATGCTAAGTCACTTCAGTCATGTCCGACTCTGCAACCCTATGGACTATAGCCCACCAGGGTCTTCTGTCCATGGATTCCCCAGGCAAGAATACTGGAGCAGGTTGCCATGCCCTCCTCCAGGGGATCTTCCTGACCCAGGGATTGAACCCAAGTCTCTTATGTCTCCTGCATTTGCAGATGGGTTCTTTACCACTAGCTTCTCCTGGGAACCCCTTATCCAGTTTAAGCCACTATTATTTTGGGGTTTCTGTCACTCACTGATGACCCAAATTCGAACTGATAAAATTTTCATTCATTCTACAAACATTTTCTGAGCACCTACCAAGTGTCCAGCACTGAGCATCCTGGCTCTGGAAACACCAAAGCAGACAGGGTCCTTCTCTTGTCCTCCATTTGTGAAGCCTACATTACAGCTCAATATCTACACAGTTAGGCATCTACTAGGTGCTGAAATACCTGATCAACCAAGATCCCTCTCCTGCTTTTCTTGTGGTTTAAAACAGATTTTGTCTTCATGTCTGAGGATCTTTTGTACGAATAATGCTCAAAAAAAAAAAAAAACAAACAAACAAACCCAAAACACAGTTCTTTTTTAAAAGAAATAAAATTACTTGATGAACCTATTCTGCTACTATACCTACTCCCCACGCCCTGAATTAAGCAACCACATTAACAAAGCCTATTGTTGCCTTTTAAATTAGAATAAACAAAGATGATGCCACGATGACAGCCCAAAACAATGCACTGTAGTGTTACCCATACCATATATGTCTTCTCAATAGGGAGGTGCACAAAACTGGTATAAAAATTAGATGAGATATTGTCTCAGAAATGGTTATTAAATATTAGCTATAACAGCTGATAACAAATATTAGCAGCTTTAAAAACAGTCATAATTTTAAATTCAGTAATTCCATTTCTGGGATTCTATCCTAAGAAAATAATCCTAAGTATGAGGGGAAATTTTATGAAAAAATGTTCATCCCAGAGTCATTTATAATAGGCACAAACTAAAGATCCAGTGACCTTCCCCTGCCACCTTCATTCCCATCCAATGGTGAGCTGAGGCCGAGCACTCTGGCCCAGGCGAGAGTTATAAACCCGGGACTAGATGGGAAGACGCAGACAGATTTGGGAAGAGGCAGAGAAGAGCGCAGAACTTGAGTCCGACTTCCTGGCAAGGCAGACTGAACGAGAAAGAAGAGTTCAAAATGTCAAGTCCATCAGAGTAGAGCAGAGTGAAAGAGCGGAAATGAGGCTTGACCCGAGATCAGGCTCCTTGAGGGAACATTCTAGAATGTGGATATTGGAGCCATGCCCTGAGATCCGGAGGGAAAGGGGAGGAAGAACCCTCCACAGAGCATCTCGGGCACACTTGGTGGGTGGGCTAGGAGACACTGGGTTCTGAATAGGAACAAAATATATTTCCATCATGAGTGGAAGGGCTAAATAAATTATTGAACACTGGAAGAAGACACTATGTAACCGTTACCAAATGCTGATTAGAAAGGCTGTAGTAATCAGAGAACAGTGCTCCACTATTGCTGAGTACATATGTTTATGTACTTAGTACATAAAATGTATTTGTTCTTGTTTAGTCACTGAGTCATGTCGGACTTTTGCGACCCCATAGACTGCATGCCCCTTCTGTCTGTCCATGGGATCTCCCAGATAAGAATACTAGACTGAGTTGCCATTTTCTTCTCCAGGAGATCTTCCCCACCCAGGGATTGAACCAGTGGCTTCTGCGTTGGTAGGTGGGTTCTTTACCACTGAGTCACCAGGGAAGCCCACATATAATGTATACTTATATATCTGCTGCTGCTCCTGCTGCTAAGTCACTTCAGTCATGTCCGACTCTGTGTGACCCCACAGACGGCAGCCCACTAGGCTCCCCTGTCCCTGGGATTCTCCAGGCAAGAACACTGGAGTGGGTTGCCATTTCCTTCTCCAACGCATGACAGTGAAAAGTGAAAGTGAAGTCACTCAGTCATGTCCGACTCTTAGCAACCCCATGGACTGCAGCCCACCAGGCTCCTCTGTCCATGGGGTTTTCCAGGCAAGAGTACTGGAGTTGGGTGCCATTGCCTTCTCCACTTATATATCTATTTGTATATAAAAATATAAGTACACACTATATGTATATAAAATGAACATGCAAGTACTTACATAAATACATGCATGGTATGCACTTTCATATAAATATGTGTATATGTATACATATGTATACATGTATATGGTAGTAGCTATGGTATATGCATAGGAAAAATATTTGGAGGAAACATCAAAACACTAATAATTGAGTAGGAAGATAAAGTAATGATAATTTTCCTTTTTTCTCTATTTTCTCAATTTCATTTAATTTGTAGATTTTCAACTTTTATATTTAAAAACTTGGATGTAAGGACAAAAAGAAAATTAGGCACATTTATCTAAATGTTACAGTGATACTCTTCCAGAAATTTGTTTCTGAAGAGTAAAATATGTGTATCTTAGGCAACAAGCCATATTTTCAGCCTCCTAAATCCTTTCCTCTAAATATCAACTGATGAGATTCCAGTGAAAGAATGTTCCTCCCTTGGACTACTTTTGGCTCTTTGGGAATAACTGTAACTCTTTCCTGACATGTGATATCATTGAGGGGACAAAACTCAAAAAAAAAAAAAAAAAAAAAAAACTTGTTTATGGGATACATTCTAATGGTCAGCAATTACCTGGGTCCTTTCCAAAGGTTCTAACTTGCTCCCGTGGTAAACCCTAATCAGGCATCATATAAAGTAATACAAAAGAAAGTGAAATGCTACAAATATAAAGTACTATTATATTTTTCACATTGTATATTTTCTCAATTTTATTAAGAACTTCTTGACAGAATGGGAGTCATTTTAGTCCCTCAATTCACCAGAGCACAGGTTGATCTTTGGTTTTGGTAACTCTAGAGCTGTGAGCAGAATCAATTAATCTATAGCCAAATTGACCACATGATTATCAATGCCAACTATCAGGCCTGCCATAGACCTCCCATGAATCATCTGAATCCAACAAATTGAGGCAAATATTTAGAATAACACCCCTAGAAATAAAAGATTGATTTTTGAATTTTTAAAAATTTTTAAAGTTCCCTTAAACAATTGGGGAAATATGAATGTGAACTGGATATTAGACAAAATAAAAGTGCATTTATTGCACGTGGGAAGGTAGAGATCCTTGTCTTTAAAAATCAAGTGGCAAAACAGTATGAAAGGTATAATCTCATTCTGAAGAATCAGACACAACTTAGTAACTGAACAACAGAGGGACAAAAATACATAGAAGCGTAACTGGAAGGGGATTTGGACGGATATGCAATGAAGAGTTGGCAGGAATCATCTCTGGATAACAAAAATCATGTTTTTATAGCCTTATCTTTTTGCTTATTTGTATTTTTTAGACTTTCTATAATACACATACACTGTGTTTGTAATAATAAAAGAATATTTTCAATGGAAAAAAAGCCCCCTTCAGTTTTAAAAATAGACCTCTGCATTATCCTGGTCCTGGCTACATACAATACTCAGAACTAAATGTCAGAACCTATAGAAAGCCAGAAATGTGGGAAGCATTCTTTTAAGTAAAGAACATACATTCAGAAAGAAAATCCCATGGGGAAAAGTTGCTTTTGCAAGATTCCCTGCCCAAGTTGCCAGTGTAAAGCCTTAACACATTTTGCATAGTTTTTTGATACATAAATAGATTTTAGGGTTGTTTACCAAAACCAAGTTCACACTCTGATCATTTTGATGTTGCTACTGCTGCTGCTAAGTCGCTTCAGTCGTGTCCAACTCTGTGCGACCCCATAGACGGCAGCCCACCAGGCTCCCCCGTCCCTGGGATTCTCCAGGCAAGAACACTGGAGTGGGTTGCCATGTCCTTCTCCAATGCATGAAAGTGAAAAGTGAAAGTGGAGTTGCTCAGTCATGTCTGACTCTTCGAGACCCCATGGACTGCAGCCCACCAGGCTCCTCCATCCATGGGATTTTCCAGGCAAGAGTACTGGAGTGGGGTGCCATCGCCTTCTCCGAGTATCTATGCATAACATTCCCTTAAAATATAACAGCTAGATGAACTAGTGATATTTAAGACTTTTTTCATATTTTGGTAACCTTGAAATATTCATCTGTTATAGTTAAAAGGAAAGGTAAATTATTCATTGACCACTTGAGCAGTAATGATTCCAAAGCAGCTGTTATTTACCTGGGCAATGGTCCTCAACTTAAAATAATTACCTGAATCAGCTCTGGGCTTCATGCTGCTACTCCTTATGTTTAACAGATAGGTTGTAACAGCTCCAAAAAAACCACTGTGGGCCAACAAGTAAATAACCATTTTCAAAAATGTAATTATATACTATATTTATATTATAGTCAGAGATATGATGATCAGGTAAATAAATAAAAGTGACAGGTCTGAAACTAAACAAAATGACTCAAGGAAACAAAAGGCACTTTTATGCTACCTTTGAAGCAATATACACATGTGTAGAGAAAATTATTTTTCACTCAGCCCCAAAGGAAAGAATCAAAGAAATAAACAATTATATAGCTCCCTTCTATCCTACAAATTAAAGGTCTGCACCTAGAAAAAAGTAAAATAAAACTGACCATACCAATCCTAAATACACCTTCTTCCAGGTAAAGTATTTCCTTGCTTTTAATGACTTTTACTATGTCATGAGATTTAAAAACCAGAACACAGAAAGCCTTGTGTGTTTTTCAGAGTCGGGTGGGGAATTTGGGGGAAGCATATGATTGGCTTTCCTTCAGGATTCTGCTGCATCTTTGAAATCTATCCATATTAAAAATAAATAGGTCAGTGGATTCTGGTTCTACCATGGCAGCTAGTCCACCTACTGCTGCTGCTGCTGCTGCTGTCACTTCAGTCCGACTCTGTGCGACCCCATAGACGGCAGCCCACCAGGCTCCTCTGTCCCTGGGATTCTCCAGGCAAGAACACTGGAGTGGGTTGCCATTGCCTTCTCCGAGTCCACCTACTAATTACAACTAAAAACTCTGACAAAAATACGGGGAGAAAAAACTACCTGAGGACTGTGAAAGTAAACAAAAGCAGCTGGATGGGGGGATGGGTGTGCTTTCCATTTTTTCCTTTTCTCATGCAGCTTCATCCTAAGAATTGGTCCCAGTTTCAAAGCAATGTGTGGAATAGGCAGCTAAAATTCCAATAGAAAACGTCTTTCTAGCCAGAGAAACCAGGAAATGATCACCCTGTGGTGTGAAGTGAGTAGGAGAAACCTCAGAGGAGAAAAAAGCTAGAGAAAGGGGGTCCCCCACTTCTGTGTATGAAACCCTTGGCTCAATCTAACATTTGAGTCAAGTATGCAAGGTACCGACTCAAACCAACATCAGCAAAGGCTCTGAGAATTTAAATGAGATAGGAACCACCAACCTAAGTGTCAGACTAACCCTTGAACTGTGCAGGTACCCAACAGACCCAAAGCACCACAGCAAAGGTTTATATAAATGAGTGAGAGTTAAACCACTGCCCACAAAGGTGAGAAGAACTTAGGGTCAGAGCCTAACAAGATTAACTGCCTGGTAAAGCAAAAACATCAACATTCCCCTGAGGATTATAAACAGACTCCGAACCTATGCAATATTACTCTGACAAGTTCAGGATACAATCTGAAATTACTTGACAACCAAAGAAACGGGAAAATATGACCGGATCTCAAGGGGAAAACAATCAACAGATGCCAACCTCAAGATCAGTTAAATGTTGAAACGATCAGAGACTTTCAAGTAACTACTGTAACTATGCTCCATGAGGAAAATACATTTGAAATGAATGGATAGAGATTCTCAGTAAAGAAACAGAAAGTACAAAAAAAGAAAAAAAAAAAAAAAGCAAACAAACAAAAAATCCAACTGGAAACTTTAAAACTGAAAAATACAATATCCAATTTTTTTTAGAATTCACTAGATGGGCCAAATAGCAGAAAATAGATAGGTAACAAGGGAAAATGAAAATAGATCAATAGAAATCATCTAAACTGAAAAACAGAAAGTATTGGAAAAATGAACAAGGTTTCCAGATCTTTCAGTTCAGTGGCTCAGTCGTGTCTGACTCTTTGCGACCCAATGAATTGCAGCACGCCAGGCCTTCCTGTCCATCACCAACTCCCGGAGGTCACTCAGACTCACATCCATCGAGTCGGTGATGCCATCCAGACATCTCATCCTCTGTCTTTCCCTTCTCCTCCTGCCCCCAGTCCCTCCCAGCATCAGTCTTTTCCAATGAGTAACTCTTCGCATGAGGTGGCCAAAGTACTGGAGTTTCAGCTTTAGCATCATTCCTTCCAAAGAACACCCAGGACTGATCTCCTTTAGAATGGACTGGTTGGATCTCCTTGCAGTCCAAGGGACTCTCAAGAGTCTTCTCCAACACTCCAGATCTTTAGGACAATATCAAAAAGTCTAAGATTGGAATTCTACAAAGCAATTACTAAACCTAATAAATGAATTTAGCAGGGTTTAAGGTCAATAATGTTATTGTTGTGCTCAATCATTCTGACTCTTTGCAACCCCACGGACTGCAGCCTGCCAGGCTCCTCTGTCCATGGAATTTTCCAGGCAAGAATACTGAAGTGGGATGCCATTTCCTTCTCCAGGGGATCTTCCCGACCCAGGGATTGAACCAGCATCTCTTGCATCTCCTGCGTTGTTAGGCACTTTTTCCACTGCGCCAGCTGGGAAGCCCTTACAGTCAATATAGAATACCAATTGTATTCTTATATATATATATCACCAGCAGACAATTAGAAAATAAAATTTTCACACTTCTATTTACAGTATCACCAAAAATCATAGAATGCATAGAATTAATCTAACAACAGATGACTAAGACCTTTATACTAAAAACTATAAAACATTGCTTCAGAAAATTTAAAAGACCTAAATAAATGGATAAATACTGCAAATTTATGGATGGAAAGGCTATTTTTAAGATGGTAATACATCTATGGTGAACTACATTCCATGTGATACCAATAAAAATTTTGGCAGGGTTTTGTTGTTTGGTAGAAATTGATAAGCTGATTATAAAATTTAAATAATAATGAAAAGGATTAAGAATAATCAAAGGATTTTAAAAGAATGAAAATGACAAAGCAAAGTTGAGAGGACTTGCCCTACCTGATTTCAGCAATTACTGTAAAGCTACAAAAATCAAGGCAGTTGATACTGGTGAAAAAATAGGCATACAGATAAATGAACTAGAATAGAATCCAAACATATATGTGTGTGTGTGTGTGTGTGTGTGTGTGTATATATATATGTATATATATTTCAATTTTTTTACAAAGGTGCCAAGTCAGAAGTGAAAATCATTTCAATGAATAGTACTAGACTGAAAGTATGTGTTTGGAAAATTGAACATCTGTCCTTACCTCCCATTATATCCCAAAAATTAACTCAGAATATGTCATTTGATCTACATGGAAACCTAAAACCATAATATTTCTAGAAGAAAGCATAGGAGAAGATCTTCACAACCTTGGATTAGGAAAACATTTCTTAGATGGGATGCTAAAATCACAAACCATAAAAGAAAAAATAAAAAGCTGGACTTGATTAATATTACAGATGTCTGTTCCTCATAAGACACCATTAAAGTGAAAAGGCAAGCCATGGACTAGGAGAAAATACTCACAATACTCATCAGAGGACTTTTATATTAAATTTTTAAAAAAGAAAAACTCTCACAATGCATTATGAGAAGCCCAACAACCCATAGACAAACTATGTGAACAGACACTTTGTCAAAGAAGATAGGTAGATGGCCAATAAACACATTAAAAGGTGTTCAACATTCTTAGTCATCAAGGAAGTTCAAATTAAGACCACAATAGGATACCACTACACATCCATTAAATTGGCTAAAACTAAAAAGATGGAGCACACCAAATGATAGTAGGGATATGAAGCAACTGAAACTCTCATTATGTCACTTATAAGAATGTAAAATAGTACAACTCGTTTGGAATACATTTTTGCAATTTCTACAACATTCACCTACCATAAGACCAACACATTTCATTTACCCAAAGGAAACAAAGACATCTGTCCACACAAAGACCTGTACATGAATGTTCTTCACAGATTTATTTATAATATCCCCAAACTGGAAATAACCCAAATGTCCATCAACAAGTAAACGGGATAAACAAATCATTATTTATCTGTATAGAAGAATACAACTCAGCAATAAAGCAGAAAAGAACTATTTAGACATGAAGCAATATACATAAACCTAAAACTCATTATGAAGAATGAAAAATTCAGGCAAAAGAGGGTACACACTGTTTAATTTCATTTATACAGAATGCTAGACAACACAAAGTATTCTATAGTGACAGAAAGCAGATCAGTGATTTTCTGGGGAAAGGGGTGGAGGGCAAGAGAGAGAGACAGGACACAAAGATCTCAAGGAAACTTTTGAGAATGATGGAAGTTTCATTGTTTTGATTGTGATGATTACATAATTATATAAGTATGTCAAAACTGATCAAATTGTAAAGTTCAAGTATGTGCATTTTACCATACTTCAGTTGTACCTTGATAATACTGTACCAAAATGAGAGAAGGAAATGAGAATGCAACTTATTGGCAAAGGCAATGAATGGGTGCCTGTATGGATTTTATTTCCAGCCCTTTGATGGGCTAGATAACCTAATCATTTCACTGTAAAACACTTAGAAATGATGGGTAAACTATTAACAAACATCCTCATACGTGTGTATTGACTTCACTACAAATGCACCCAAGTTCGGTCTACCTCTGGAGAGTAGAGGGAGAAGTTTCTGGTCCCTGAAGCAAGGCACATGAGGACAAGGACTTGTAGCATTTGGGACTGAGCCCTCTTCATATTTTCTACAGGCACAGAAGGGATACACCCTCAGCGAAGGGTTGGTCCAAGAAAAAAATTTCACTTCCTGGCCCAGGATGAAAATAAAGAAGCTCTTCTGCCATGGGAAATGTCTCCTCTGAGAACACGTAACCAGCGTACTTCCATGTGGGTTTAGGATTTGCACTTGTACTACCTCTGTGGGCAGGTAACCCCAACACAGAGAAATGAACTTAAAAGTGGTCCAGCGTGGATATGTCCCTAAGGCACCTAGGAGAAAAAAAGACAAAGCTCCTCGGTATGGCAAAATCCTTAGTCAAGCCTCACAAGATTTCCCCCAATAATAGCCCACTGAAGTGACCTCACAGTAAAAAATAATAAAATACAGTGAACAAAATGCCAGGCTGGATGAAGCACAAGCTGGAATCAAGACTGCCAGGAGAAATATCGATAACCTCAGACATGCAGATGACACCACCCTTATGGCAGAAAGCAAAGAGGAACTAAAGAGCCTCTTGATGAAAGTGAAAGAGGAGAGTGAAAAGGCTGGCTTAAAACACAACGTTCAAAAAACAAAGAGCATGGCATCCAGTCCCTTCATTTCATTGCAAATAAATGGGGAAAACAATGGAAACAGTAACAGACTTTATTTTCTTGGGCTCCAGAATCACTGAGGAAGGTGACTGCAGCCATGAAATTAAAAGATGCTTGCTCCTTGGAAGAAAAGCTATGACAAACCTAGACAGCATATTAAAAAGCAGAGATATCACTTTGCCAACAAAGGTCCATATGGTCAAAGCCATGGTTCCTCTAACAGTCAGGTATGGATGTGAGAGTTGGACTGTAAAGAAGGCTGAATGACAAAGAATTCATGTTTTCAAACTGTGGTGCTGGAGAAGACTCCTGAGAGTCCCTTCGACAGCAAAGAGATCAAACCGGTCAATCCTAAAGGAAATCAACCCTGAATATTCATAGGAAGGACTGATGCTGAAGCTGAAGCTGCAATACTTTGGCCACCTTATGCGAAGAGCCAACTCATTGGAAAAGATCTCGATGATGGGAAAGATTGAGGACATGAGAAGGGGGTGACAGAGGATGAGATGGTTGGATGGCATCATGGACTCAATGGACAAGAATCTGAGCAAACTCTGAGAGATAGTGAAGGATGGAGAAGCCTGGCGTGCTGCAGTCCATGGGGCTGCAAAGAGTAGGACACTGAACAATAACACATGAGAAAACTAAAAAGGCAGTAGGTCTGCAAGTGTACAGCACTTGGGTAACACTTTTATTGCTAAATATTAGAATTTTTCTAAGTAGGGCAAATAAGTAGCCCCATAAAATCTGGTGCCTTTTTCTTCAGTGAGGAAGTACTTGGAACCCCATTAGAAGCAGAGAATTATATTCATGAAAGAATAAGTTACAGAATGATAAATATAGACCGGGACCTGGTTTTGAAGAAAAAATATAACGATAATATATTTGTTTGTACACATAACACAGTATGGAAATATACACACCAACATTATTAAAGGGTAGGATTTGAGGAAGATTAAGAGTGCAAACATATGTACATAAACTGACAGTTTTTCCTTCTGACAATGAGAATTTGTAATTTATTTAAATAAAGAAAAGTATTTTAAAGAGTTCTTTTGTCTGAAATAACAAGTATAACAAGGTATACTTGTCATTGAAAATAATGGACAAAATCCAATTTTCTAAAATCCAATTTTCCAATTTTCTAGTACTACAACCGGGAGTTGGTGATGGACAAGGAGGCCTGGCGTGCTGAGATTCATGGGGTCGCAAAGAGTCGGACATGACTGAGCGACTGAACTGAACTGAACTGAGTAGTACAACTGTTAGCTACAGACAAGTCAAGCAACAGACAGAAGTGGACAAACCCAAGGTTCTTTGAAAATCCTGTTTTTCTCACTTCTCTTTCTTTGGTGTTCTGTCACCTAAAATTTAATGATTCAGAAGCTGGTTTTTAGAAAGAGTCCCCCTTCTGTGCTTATTGAGAACAACCTGGACATGATTCAAGAACTGACTGTAGGTCACAGCTGCCTTACACAATAAACTTTATAACTTGCCCCCCAAAAGATTGGATCACACATAGCATTAGAAAAGATGATCAGATCATCTGCTTGTTTGTCCTTGGCTTAGATTTAATCAGGCAACCAAAGAAATTCTAGTCAAAGAAGAATGACTACATGTAAAAACATACAAATATGAAAAGACTAGCAACTCTACATTTTCAAAAATTGTCTGAGGTGTCTTGTTAAAAAAAGAAGTCTTGTTGGGAAAAAAAAAAAAAAAAAGCCTTATCTTTATAAGCCTCAGAGAAATAATTTGCTATAGTTTCAAAGTTAAAAGCCTTCTTAGAGATAAGAGAGAAATACAGAAAAAGAGACCATTTCCAAGACAGAATAAAAAATGGATAGTTACCAGATCTTTGTTACATTGAAATTTAGCATCTGAAAAATCATTTTAATAGAGTACAATTTCTCATATTTCAAATATATGAGACTGAGCTGACTCCACAGTCTTTTAATGAAATTTATCCTCTCACTGGCCAAATTTGGGACATGTTGAGCATCAAAAAGAACAATACACATAAGTGATTATAAAGTATTAAATGAGTAAAAATCCACGAATTCACCATGCTCGTTTAAAGAGAGAAAGGGAAAAAAATAAGGAAAGTTCCTTTTTGTATCATGTCACCCAATAAAAGTAGAAGGAAAGATATTTAGAAAACCACCATGTTGCATCCCCAAGGCAATAACTGATTCAGGCAAGTATCAGCAAAGTAAACTCAAGCCATTAAGTCCAAAGTTATGAAGAATAGGATATACATACACACTGTACCAAAGAATCACTCACAAATATTAACCATCTGCAAAGAGGAAAAACAAAACCTTTACAGTGGAGAAAGCTCTGCTCACTAACTTGACCAAGGGATCACTCTTAAATTCAGTAATAGTAGGTAACCTGATATTCTGTTTCTTGATGTGAAGCAATAAAAGCAGCAAGGTCACTAGTGAAATTTTCTTTCCAAGAATGTTTAACTTAAACCCAATCAAGCCCTCACAGTTTACAGGAAATAGAGGGACTAGAAGATGTTAAAAAAAAAAAAAAAAAAAAACACATACACACACAAAGAAACAACCAAATCCAGAATGGGGCTCTTCTACAAGACAACTGTGCTGACTTTAACAACTAAATGTCATTGTAAAAAAACATGGAGAGGCTATTCTAAGATTAAGATACTGACGCTGGGAAAGACTGAAGGCAGGAGAAGGGGCAACAGAGGACGAGATGGTTGGATGGCATCACCAACTCAATCGACGTGAGTTTGAGGAAACTCCAGGAGATGGTGAAGGACCAGGAAGCCTGGTGTTCTGCAGTCCGTGGAGCTGCAAAGAGTCGGACATGACTGAGCAACTGAACAACAACAAATTCTAAGACTAGGGATCTATAACCAAATGCAGAGTATAACTGACTGAATCCTGGTTGGACGGAGAAGTGAAGCTGCTATTTAAAAATCCTGAAACAAATTGGAAAGCTATTGAACAGAGATTAAACATTTGATATTAAGAATTATTGTCAATTTTCATTAGGTGTGATCATGGTGTTGTGGTTACATAGGAGAATCGCCTTGTTCTTAGGAAATACCTGGTTTTTATAAATGAAACATCATGATGCCTGAAATTTACTCTAAAATAATGTAGTAGTGTAGTAGGGAGAGGGAAGATTACCAAAATCTATTTTCAACCCACAAAACCAGCAATATGGTTTAATCTAATCTATTTATATAGAGTGTTAAACCATGCATGGCAAAATCTTAACAATTGTTGAATCTAGGTGGTGGCTACACAGGTGTTTATTGTACTATCCTTTCAACTTTTGCATGTTGAAAATTGTGCATACTTAGAAGTTGGGGGAGAGAGGAGGTTTTCACAGAAATATTTTCCTTAGAAGAGCTCTATTAAACATACCTTCAATTTTAAAGAAGCACCTTAACCATTCTCAACAAGTGAATTGCTTGTCCTCATTTGTTTATGTACCATCCATTCAAATACTCTTAAAATCTGCCTTAATTATTGTAAATAATATTTCAAATGCTAGAATAGGCCTAATATAAATCCCACAATAATCAGCACAAGATTTATAGGTGTAAACATCTGGTTTTATACCCAAATAACAAACTTAACAGCAGGAAAACAAATCGTTTATTACAGCATATAATGTGTTATATTAAATTTACACAAAGATATATAAAAACACATACTGTTTATATCATACAGTCATTTAACATCAACAGGAATATCAAAACAAATACTACTCATGCACAAAACATGCATATATTGGTATAAAAAAGCAATTTTACACAATACTGTTTACCAAAAAAATTTTTTTAAAAAAAAGCCCTTCCAAGACAGGGTCAGTGGTCCAATCTGGACTGGATTGCACTAATATGTTTGGGCTAATGTTTAGATGGCACAGTGCTCTGTGAGCAGTTCTGAGCTTGGAGTCGCACCCAAGAGTTATTTCATTAGGAGTGAATTTCTCTGCACCCAATGACGAAAAGTTATACCAAAGGCAAGTCTCCAAGGGAGAAATGGTTGGATCTGCTGTAAATTAGAGAGGGGGGAAAAAGGCATCAATGTTGGGTAAATGGCCCTAGAAGGGGTTACTGTAACCAGGGCCTAGGCACCAAGGGTGGCAAAGGTTTTAGCGAATCCTTTTAAGGTATTACCAGCCTCCCTACCCAGATCACCTTTCTGGATGTAGGGTGTGGTCTTCAAGTTCTGAGTCCAGTAAACCAAACAGTTCTGAGAAGAAAACAGAATGGGGCTACATCTGAGAAAAGCAGAATATATAAAAAATGACAGAAAACCATGACTGCCCCTTGTATCTGCTTCACACAACTGTATGTGATACCCCCAACAGGAAAACCCTCATGGCGACGCTGCCCTGAAGAACCAAAAGTAGCAAATGCATGTCCTCAAATGCCATCCACCTGACCTCCAGATCAAAAGGTCTCAGCCACTTAACACCTGAACATCAAAACCTGTGCCTTCACAGATGCTCAGACCGTTTCAAAGAAAAATCATCTGATACCACAAAATCCACTCACTGTCACCACCATAAGAAACTCAATATTCACTTCTAACCAGCAAAAAAAAAACATTCTTTACCTTCCATTAAAGGCACTAGTGTCCATACGTGACGAAGATGAGACAAAAATTCACCTCGGTTTTCTTTTAACCAAAGGAAAGCACTCCGTGAAATTATTACACACAAAAAAGGAAGACACCACCGACTGGCGGGGAACTAGAAAGCCCCACTCTACACGGAGGATGTGCCTCAGACCGTCGTCATCAGTTTCAAAGAGCCCGATCGAAAGCGGAGGATCTTCTTCTTGAGGTTGTGCGAGGCCTTAATCTTGACGAAGGTTTTGGTGGGGTTGTGGCGAAGGTCGGAGGCCGGGACCGGCTGCAGGGGGAGCGTCTGCACGAACTGGGACCATATCAAGCCCCCGCTCTCCTCCGAGTCGCTGGTGCTCGTGCTGTCGCCCACGAAGTCGCCCTCGCTCACGCTGGACTCGCTGTCGCCGAAGCAGTTGGTGGTGTAGTTGCTGCGCTCGTCCTCGCTGGTGTCCAGCACAGTGGAGTGGAACAGGGACTCGCACTCGGCCGAGTACTCGGAGTCGCTGGCCGCGTACGCGTAGGGGCTGGCGTAAGGCCCGGCCGCAAACAGCCCCGCGGGCTCCCGTCGGCCCCGCCGCGCGCGCCGCAGCGCCTCCTCGTACGACACCTCGGCGGCCGACCTCCACCGCCGCGAGTCGGTGCGCTTGTGCTTGGGCTTGGCCACCACCGCCTCCCGGCCGTGGCCGTGGCCGTGCGCCCGGCTCCCTGCGCGGTGGCCCGCCCCCAGAGGCCGGCTGGGGAGCCCCGCGTCCGGCTGGCCGCCCCCGCCCCGCCGCGCCTTAGCCGGGGCTCGCCGCAGTTTCTTATTTGTATCCGTGTCGTCGGGGAACCGACACTTCTTGCCGGCCACCCGGGCCTTCTCCCTCACGGGGGGCAGAGCACTTTCCGGCCCGTGGACGGCCAGCGCCCGGTGCTTCACGCCGGAGCCCCTCGGGGCGGCCGCGGGGCGCGCACCCCGGGGTGGCCTGACCCCCGGAGGCGGCGCCAGGACGGGCGGCGCCTTCCCCGGCGGCCCTTCCTCCAGGCTCTGAGAAGAAGAGCCCTCGCTTCTGAAATCCAGGGCCGGCCGCTCTTCCGCCGGGAAAGTGGGGGGCAGCAGGGCTGAGGCGGCGGGAGGGGGCGCCAGAGTGCCTGCCTGCGGGCTGTTTTTCTGTGGCACCTTTTTCAGTGGCTGGACCACTTTGTTCTCTTGCAGCGGTGCGAGGACCCTCCCAGGGCTCTCTTTCGGAGAGGCAGCTGGGATCTGCCCGCTTTCCTTAGAGGACTCCCCTGTCCCAGCGGGGGGACACCTCGCATGTTCCTGGGAGACGGGCTTGGCATTTTTGGGCAAATGCTTACCTTGAAGTTCGGTAGCAGTGCCTGGAGAACAGCCTTCAGGCGCGGGCAACCTCTTGCTTTCCAGAGGTTCTGGCTTTGATTCTTTTGACCACTGTTTTGGTGGGGAGAAGCCCCCACTGTCCAAAGAAGGGATGCCTCCGGAGGGCAAAGGCACCTGTTTCGAATTCTTAAGGTTCCCATTGTTGCCCTGTGAGACACCCCCAGTCACTCTGACACAAACGCTCCCATTCCTCAGAAGCCCCTTCGTGGGGTCAGCGTTCACACTGGTCCTCGGTTTGTTGGTCCTTACTGGGTGGGTTTTTTTCTGGACCAGGCTCAGAATGTAACCATCCATCTTCTTGCTGGATGAAGGATGGGGAGCAGACCACAAACTGCTTGGAGATGGTGAGTTAGTGTCTGTCTTGACGGCGTCCAGCTCAGATCCAGCACAAACGTCGTTGGCATGGTTACCAAGCCGCTCCTCTTCCCTCAGTGGGTTGCCAGTCAGGCAAAGGAGGAACATTGGGCTCTGCACGGCCACGGCATGAAGTGGACTGGGGTAGCGATACACATCATTCCCATTTTTAGACACCAGATCGCACTGGTACTTGGGATTCACATCTGCAATGACAGCAAGGGAATTAGATTGTGGTGTGGAGGGGGAACAGTCAACTGCCCTTGAGGCCTGGTCTTCACAATGGCCTTCTTTATATTCCAGCCATCCTATGAGATCTGAAAAACATTTAAAGGTACACTCTGAAGAAATGAACTGGTCAGCACCAGCTTGATCAGGCCAGTTTCTATGAAGACAATTTCAGAGGTAGTGAGAGAATAACAAAGAATCAACAAATATAAGACAATACTACTCTAGTAGTATTTCATATACAGTTCATACTACTAGATGAGGAAAAAAATAATCAACAAAGGAATTTTTAACAAGATATAACTCTGAATGAAAAATATTCAGCCATTAAAAATGCTTTCAAACTATTGAATAATATATGGAAAACACTTTAAAGTGGAGTGAAAATCATAATTTTATAATTTTACTAAGACTGGATATAGTCAAAGAAAAACGTCTGAAATGAAGCATGTGAACATGCTAATAGTAGCATCTCAAAGTGCTGGGAAAGCAAGTAATGGTACGTTCTTCTTTTTCTATTTTCTAACTTTTCAATAAAAGTATGCTGGAGAAGGAAATGGCAACCCACTCCAGTACTCTTGCCTGGAAAATTCCATGGACTGAGGAGTCTGGTAGGCTACAGTCCATGGGGTCACAAAGAGTCAGACACGACTGAGCCACTTCACTTTCACATATGTACTGCATTTATAACTGGAAAAATAAACGTTTTTTGAGCCATTCTTTCTCTGGGCCACTTTCCCTTCTGTGTTCTATTCCTGGTTTCCCTTTAAGTACTTGAGATAAACTATACTTTCATGGGCTTTCTCCTGATTTTGAATTTTTTTTTAGACCTAATTCTTAATGACATGTGTTTGAATATAACTGTCAATTGAAAGGTCAGGGAAACTAATTTCAATCAAAACTAAATTTAAATAATAATCACCTTATGTTTTTAATAGTTATACTAAAAAATAAAGCACAATATTTTATGAAGGAACTTTTGATAAGGCTTTAAAAGATTGAGGAGTAGTACTAATGAATAAAATTTCCACATCTTAAAAACATAGATGCCAAAATACAATGAAATTAAGCTTTCTTGCTTAATTAGATTATTCTGCTCTCTTATCCTGGTATATATTATAAATATCAAGTCCTCTGTGTGACATTTAGTTACAGAAGATCAAAGTTTTTGTCCCTATTTAATCTGCTTTCCATTATAATTATATTTATTCACTCAAATATTGAAAACCTACTATGTGCTAGATTATATGTTAATTGTTTAAAGAAAAACCCTGTGAATTTCTATGATTATTAGCAGTCTGGGTGGCAGGGCCAGTCTAGACCCAGAAATGATACTCATTTGTAAACAAAAGTTTATTATAAAATAAATGTGTCATGTCCCCATTTCCACTTCCACTCCCAATAAACAGTTCGTTGTAAGAAGGGGAAATCTCTCTAGGTAATATCTGTGCTCATTCTTCCTCACTACCCCAAGGCCTATCCTTATCTTACTCAAAGCCACATTTACCTACATGACACCTCTCGTCCCTGTTCCCTCTTTTCTAGAGTTAAGGAACAAGACAGACATCCCAGCCCCCAAAGGCCAACCCAACTGTCTCAATTATGAGAAGATGTGACATTTGGGATAGAGGAGTCTGTCCTTAAGGAAAACCTATACCAAAGTACCTTTAATGGGTTTATAAAATTTCCCTCTGAAACCAAATCTGCAGAATGAAAGGCAGCAATTACCAATGAACTTGAGACCCAGACACTCTAGATAACACAGATCTGTGCTTCCCCAAATGATTGCTGCTAACAACACACACTACAGAGACACCAGCTGATTAGCAGCCTCAGTTGTTTGGTGTTATGTTTGCACTGCCTAGACCTCAGAAATTCAGCCTTATACCTAAGTGGACAATACATAAAACCAAGGGTATAGTGACTTGTGCCAGAACCTATCGCCTCCTTTAATCTCTGTATTTTCTCTGCTCTTCTGAGGAATCACACTAAATCTGAACTAAGGAAGATGTCCCAAATTTCAGCAACAACTCTGCCATTCAGCAAACCAGGAGTCTCTGAAAAAAGGCATGTAAAACCAAATTCCTCCTGTTTGATGAGAAGGTTGAACACAACACTTTCTGAATTCCCTTAGTGTGGTGGAAAAACAAGGATCTAGCAGTTAGTCCTAAGCTTGAACCCTGCTTCTGCCACTTACTCACTATATATAGTCTTAAGCAACTTACCAAACTTAACCTCACTGGGCCTCCATTTTCTGATACATAAAATAGTTGCTGACAACACTTGCACCTTGCAGAACTGTATGGAGGATTCAAAGCAGAGAAATGTACGCGGAGCATACAGCAGTGTGTGAGACACATAGTGGAAATGGAGAAACTCTTCCAGAACCAACAATGGCATGATTCTCTCTAGAGATCACTGCAATAATAGCCCCAAAGGGGGAAATGGTCGAGGGGATCTAACCCCATCCACCTTCTAAAAGAAGAGAGAGCTGCCATCACACAAGGCATTCTGGAGAACACGCAGCGCCACTGCCACCAGAAGAGCCAAGCAGCTCTTAAGCAAGCTGACAGATATATTTAATTTGATGTAAGCTTTGGTGGTGGTGGTTTAGTCATGTCCAACTCCTATGATCCCATGGACTGTAGCCTGCCAGGCTCCTCTGTCCATGGGATCTCCCAGGCAAGAATACTGGAGTGGATTGCCATATCCTTCTCCAGGGGATCTTCCTGACCCAGGAATCAAACCTGGGTCTCCTGTATTGCAGGAGGATTCTTCACTGACTGAGTTACCAGAGAAGCCTTAACTTTAAATGATTAAAGGAAGAAGAAAGCAGATCTAAAGTAATCTTGAAAACGGAAACAAGTTAACAGCAAAGATTCAGAAACAGAGCTCAAGATCTATAATATTGGGACAGGATTTCTAAAGATAAGCTATCTTGCTACCATCAGGATATAAAGCCAGGTAACACCCAAAAAGGACTGGGAATAGTGGTGATCTTGATCCTAGAGGTAGCTATGGCACTAAAGGCAAAAAGCAGATGAAGTTCTCTGTCTTTGTTTTTCATCAGTAGAAGGGGCTGAAGCTAGACAACTTTTAAGGACCTTTGACCCCTTCCAATTAAAAATGTCTATCAATTCTGTAGATGAAGAAGTTGTGGTACATATACACAATGGAAAACTACTCAGCCATAAAAAGGAACTCATTTGAGTCAGTTCTAGGAAGGTAGATGAACCTAGAGCCTGTTATATAGTGAAGTAAGTCAGAAAGAGAAAAACAAATATCATATATTAATGTATATATATGGAATCTAGAAAAATGGTACCGATGAACCTATTTGCAGGACAGGAATAGTGAAGCAGATATAGAGAACAGACTTTGGATACAGAGGGAAGGAGAGGGTGGAACCAATTGAGAGAGTAGCATTGAAATATATATATTACCATATGTAAAAGAGATAGCTAATGGGAAATTTCTATATAACACAGGGAGCTCAATGCAGTGCTCTGTGACAACTTAGAAGGGTGGGATGGTGTGCAGTGGGGGTAGGTTCAAGAGAGAGGGGACATATGTATGTTTATGCCTGATTCAAACTGTTATATGACAGAAGCCAAGACAATGCTGTAAAGCAATTATCCTCCAACTGAAAATAAATTTTTTAAATGTCAATTCTAAAAAGTCTTACCTGCAGATTTGGGGCAACCATCTGAGATAGTCAAGGTTGCCTCCAAGGGGCTGCAGAAGCAGGTGCTGGAATGACAACTGGATAAACACTCACTGAAGACCGAGTTCGAGGAATTGGACAGGGATCCCGAAGCCCCATCACTCAGTTCATAAAACCCTACAAATCAAAACATCATTTGAAATTAAGATCATGTCAAGCAAAAACACACATTTGTGCTTAAAAGGAAAAGGGGTAATCATGTACAAAAGACAGAAAAGAGAATATGGAGGGAGGGATGGCAATTTTGGTTCATGAGATATAGTGTCTTGACTTTAGGGTTTCGTTTCCAGCAATCCTCAGAAAAAGGCAAAAAGCCCATAACTACAAGTATGTTTCAAAGTTGAGAGTACTCTCACTCTCAAACTGACCTTCCTCCTTGACCCCACCTTTAAAGATGGGCAAGGAAAGAGACTCAGATCTGTGAGAGTGTCAACTTTTTCACAAACATTTCAGAAAAAAATAACCTGAAGAGAAAAACAAATCTATGTAAGAAGCCAAATGGTTTAAAAGGAAAAAAGAAAACTTTTGAAGTGGTCTCAGGAAGTTGAAGTGTGACTAATTTTCTAGCCCTGTTCTGACTTTCTCAAGTTTCAAAGGAGGATCACGCTTCCAGAAATTTGCATAGAAGCTTTTATTTTTAAACTCAGGGGACTTCAGTCAGATGAGTCTCATTATTAAAAATTTTGTTATCTAATGAACTCATCTATGAAACAGAAATAGACTCACAGATATAAAAGAACAGACTTGTGGTTGCTGGGGAATGGTGGGCAGGGATAGATTGGGAATCTGGCATCGGCTGATACAAATCATTACGTAGAAAATGGATGGCAATTTTCTCCCAATTAAAAATCAATTAAAAAAAAAAAGAAAATGGATAAACAACAAGATCTTACTGTGCAGCACAGGAAACTACATCCTGTGATAAACCATGATAGATAAGAATATATATACAAGTAACTGAATCACTTGTTGTACAGCAGAAATTAACACAACACTGTAAATCAACTATATTTCAATAAATTTATTGCCTGATTTTGTTTCCCTGTCATGCAACTGAATAACAGACTTTTCTTGTCTTGTTTTGCTGTAGTCTCTCTGTACTGGAAACAAACTCCATTGTCCTTTGCAGGTCTGAGAATGCTAAGCACAGGGAGCCGAGACAGAACTCATGACAGCAGAGTTTCTCCTCGTGCCCCCACACTCACCTGAGCTGGGGCGGCTGTCTGTCTCCAGGCGCTCTTCAGATGTCTTTTCCACATCCAGTCTGAGGTCACTTATCTGCTTGTCGAGTTCCTGCAACTGGTTCAACAAACCAGCATCTCTTCTCCTCAAACAATTCTGATGAGGAAGAAACAGAGAAAGGAAAAAAAAAAAATTCTGGTGACAAAGAACTACAAAGTTGGCTCTAAGTATTCAAATTACCATCTGAAGAGTTCCCTAAATTTTTCAAAACCAAAATTTTACTGGATGATCTGAAGCGAAGAAAAACTTCAAGAATATGTCCTGTTTAATTCCACTTTCTCACATTTTGCAGTGATATAAATTTTCTTCATAAAAACAAAACTTGGTTTTAGTTTCAGCTAATATATATATAGACTTACTTTTTATAGGTAGGGATATGAAAAACCCACTGAGATTAAAAAAAAAAAAAACACCTCTGTGTACAGCCAATTTATTACAAAACAGTACTTCACAGTAAACTCTTTAATTTGAAGTCAGAGTGTAACAGATTTCCTACAATACACTATAATCTTTCTTAGGTGAGATTTTCTGGCCAAATGTCCTGCAGAGTTTTGATTTCTATTAGTCACTTTGTGGGGTTTAATCAGTCTTAGGGCCTTTGAAAGTGAGAAACTAATACTAATAGCCAGTGCCAAGTATAATGTGAGCTGGCAGAATCCAAAACCCTCAAGGGAAGGTCCATCAAGATTTGAACTCAACTCGGGTTTCCAAAGGTGACAGATTGTAGTGCTAAGTCACACCGCCACCTAGTGCTTCCTATTGCTGGGAAAGCAAAAAAAAAAAAAAAGAAAAGAAAACTCAAAGGCATCTGGTTCAAATCACAAATGCCAAGTCTACAAATGAAAATAGTACCACAAACACTGACTGGACAGGAATTCTCCTGACATGCTGTCTTGCCCCTCTCCAGGGAACAACAGGAATGTGCCACGCACAATTGTGAGATTCATGAAGACAAGAAGGTGCTATTGTATAACACAATGCACAGAATGTCAATGACCAGGCACAACCAGCAACAATTGACTCAAATCAGTCTGCTACCAAAAACCACAGCAAAATGCCAAACCTGAGGTATTGCACAAACTACTACTTCCACACAGCCTTACAAAACAGATGCATATGAGTATCTGTTCCTCTTGTCTGTCCTTGAACTTAAAAAGCTTGGACACATAACATGCTTGTTTGTTAGAACGAGTTTCTTCAGGAAAAAAAATGAACCAAACAAGTAAAATCACTTTGATGCTCAAAAAAGAGACAAATTATCTGAAAAAAGATAATCCAAGAAAACACTCAACAACCACAAGGCATCACTCTGTTAGCAGGAGAGACATTATCTAGTATATGTCTAGTTTCAGATAGTATCACATGGTCAGATAAGGATTTTTTTTTTTTTTTTTCTGTTTTCAAAACTACATTTTTGAGGTCATGGAAACAAAGCTGCCGCCATTTCTCTGAGGCTGGGTCAAAGCTGTTCATCAATACATTAAGCGTCAAAGTTCTTTTTCTTCCCCGTTAATGAAGACGGTAGAGAATGTCTGAGATGCTGACACAAATCCAATAAGATAAATGCTCCCTGAGAGGAGGTTTTCCCTTCCGCCCACCTCCACCTCAAGTCACAACGAGCAGTACCTATGAGAGGAGGGGGCACTTTCTCCAGCCAAATTTCCATCATGTGCATCTGTTTTAGCCGTCTTATACAAAGGGCTTCTATCTGAAATTAAGCAGCAGAGTAGGCAAAAGCTGGCAGGCTGGAGGTGGGGAGCCCAGGGAGGGGCAGGCAGGGCTCCCCGCGGCCGCTTCCGTGTAATAGTAAAATTCGGCACTGGACAGTCAATCGCGCCCCAAAGTCCCCTCCTCGGCTTTTGTCCCCTCTCGGCGGGAGGACCTGAAGCCAAGAAGCCCTCCAAAGAAATGCTGTTTTAAATGAGGGTTTGCAAACCTTCGGGGAGAGGGCAGGCATTCGTCTAACTAGAGCGATTGCAGGTTCCGACCAGACTACTCCAAGAATCCCGAAGGCAGAGCCGGAGGAGAGAGCGGCCACCCTCTCCCGGGCAGTCCGCGCGGGGTCTCCGGCCCCTCACCTGACACAAAGCGGGCACACGCCGGGATCGCGTGGGCGTCGACAACTCACGCGCCCCCGGGGACCCGCAGGAACCCAGGTCAGGGAAGAGCCGGGCGGGGGTCCCGGGAAGCCAGAGGGTTGCTCCTAGCTAGAGGCACCCACCACGGACCACCTGCCCGACCCCCGGCCCGTCTGCAGGGACAGCCGTGCCCCCACCTCCGGACACGACCTACCAATTGCTTCCGCAGCAGCAAGATGTTCTCCTCCAAGAACTTCTCCTCCAGGCGGTTGCGCTGCGCCGCCTCCCCCGGCAGCTCCCCAGCGCGGGCTGCAGCGGCCCCCGCACCCCCCGTGCCGCGCAGGGCGCCCCGGACCAGCAGCTCCTGGCGCTGGCGCAGGTACTCCAGCTCCGCCAGCCCGGCCAGCGTGGCCTCCTGCCGCTCGCGGGTGCGCTGCCGCTCCGTGTCCGCCTCGCCCTTCTCCCGCCAGCGTCCCTCAGGCTCCGCCGTGCGCTGCTCTCCCCGGGCCGGCGCCGGCGGCTCCTGCTCCTTAGCCGTCCCAGTCGGACTCGGCTTCATGGCCCCCAACCCGGCCGCGCGCACCCGTCCCCGCAGCCGGGCCGCCCGGGCGGAGGAGCGGGCGCTAGGGCTGCGGCCTCGGGCTCATGCCTCCCGGCGGCAGGGCGCGGCGGCGGGGGCGGGGACCCGGAGCGCTCAGGACCCGCGCGCGGCCCCGGGCTGCAGCCGTCCGGGCCCCGGGCGGCGCCGTCCGCTGTCGCCGCGCGTCCCTCTCCGCGGCCCCGCAGCTGATAACGCCCTGCCCGGCGCTACGTCACGCGCGGCGGCCAGGCGAACCCCCTCCCCGCGCCGGCCCCTCGGCTGCGAGGCCCGCTCCCCCTCGGCTTCCCCCTCTAGTGTCAGGGGCGCCGCTCGCGCTCGGCGCCGGCCTCCTGCTCGCCTGGCCCTCCACGCTCCTCCCTCTCTCCTCCCCCGCTCTTCCCCGCGGGCCTCCTCGCCCCCTTTTCGGGTTTACGGCACCCAGTTTTTGCCTCGCTTCTTATTGGTTCTTTACAATCGCACAAAGCCAGGGGCGAGCACCCCGAGCCCCAGCATCCTGTTACAGCCGGCTTCGCTGGCAGGGTCCGCCAAGGGACGCAGCAGTTGGGCTCCCCAGAGAACTTTCTGAAACTCGACCGAGTTGCAGCCCACCATGTTAACCCTTTCCCCACACGTCCACTGTTCGTATCCACTCAGGCTGGTTTAGGTTTCTTCCACCTTACCAAGTAAGGTACTGCGAGTGTATTCAAAGACTTTTTCTTGGAGTTGGCTTTTGTGATTCCAAGTTGTAAAGGCAAGCCCTACAAGGCACAGTGCAGCGTTGTCCGAAAACTGTTGAGCTCTTGGTTTTGCTGCTGTTGTTTTAATCTTTTCATGGAAGGCATTTAAAATTAGGCAGGAGGATGTCGCTGTACAGCCAGCGGTTGCATCAATTCTTCTACAAGCTCCGGGCTTAGGGGGTGCGCGTGCGCTTGCGCGCTTTGGGGTTTTTTGTTAAGAGTTTTTTATTGTTGTTATTTAGTCTGCAAGCACAAGAGCTCTGAAACCGGATTGCCTGAATTTGAATCCCCTTTCCTGCCAAGACTAGCTGCGCAGGCAAGTAACTTCACCTCTCTGTGCCTCCGTTTCCCCAAGGGTAAAATGGAACTACTAACAAGGTGCCTGTTGTAAGAATTATAATAATATACAGTATATAATATATATATATAGTGTGTTTACAGTGGCACAGGCACAGAGAGAGTAAAGGTTATGTGAGTTAAGTTGTATCTTTCTTTTCTTCCTCCAGAAGGACTTAATAAACTTTCCCCCTGCGGTTGCATTTGTAATATTGTCATCTATGCTTGGGACACAGGTCTCAGGGCATTTCAGTGAGATGGGGTCTGGAAATGCCTCTCGTCGGCTTGTCCATGGAAAAGTACCATATCTGTTTTAAAAGCAGTACGTCCAAGAGATGTACTCAGAAATTGAATTCAGCCAGTTGCAGTTTGCTGAAGTTCAGGCACAATGTTGTATGCATTCTATATCATTATTTAAGACTCTTAGACCTTTCTTAAGCTTCTTACCCCTGTTAAGAATTCTTCCTTTCTCCCCTCTGTGTGGGCCAACCTTCTTCCCTCCAAGATCAGTTCACTTCTCTCCTCTGAATTCCAGTCAACTGCATGAATATTTGATTCTTACCAAATGCTCTTTGCATGGTTATTTATCCGGTTATGCACACACATAACTATGTACATAGGTATTTATGTGTATCTGTTCTCTCCAATTACATTATTAGGATTCCTCGAAGGCAGTGATTATTTTTCTCTTAATGTTACTATTGGAAAAGACTCATTAGAAGACACCTTGATGCTGGGAAAGACAGAAGGCAGGAGGAGAAGGGGACGACAGAGGACGCGATGGTTGGATGGCATCACCGACTCAATGGACATAAGTTTGAGCAAACTCTGGGAGATGGTGAAGGACAGGGAAGCCTGCCCTGCTGCAGTCCATGGGGTCGCAAAGAGTCAGACACGATTGAGTGACCTAACAATAAGTATTACTATAGTCAGGACAATGCCTTTGCAATCATTCAAGAAACTTCAGGTTGGTTGTAAATTGTTTTTTCATTAACACAGTGTCTAACTAACTTAATTTCTGCAAAAAACAATTTCACATTTACCAAAAAGCAAAAATAAGAATTCTCTAGCCACTCTCCATTGACCTCCCCATTGCTGCCCTCACAGTCATAATTGGAACTATAACTACAACCATGATTCACCATTAACTAGATTGTATATTAAATCTAAAAATGTAAAAATGGAATTATGCTTGGGTGCTCATCAGCATACAAAATTAATTCTCTTCAGCTCATCTAAGCTTTATGCCTACTGTGTGCCAAACACAGTACTTGATAATAAAGGAACCAAATTTTCCTTCCTATTTTAGTAAAGCACTAAAGAATAATGACTGGTCCTCTTTGCCAAATGCCACACCCCTTTGTCCTCTGTCATTGTCTTGTGCCATTCATTTATAGGCAAGTTTCTTGCTTTCTAGTTCTGAATTAGATTCCTTCTGGCTGGGTGGAGTCTATTATTGGGGCCTGTGTTATGTCACACATTGACAACTATATTTATATAGTCGAGAGGGGGGAAAAAAGCCGAAACATGTTTTTACACACTACTAATAAATCTTGTTAAAGTAGACAGACAAGTCACTGTGTCTCCAAACCTCTATACCTCCCCAGCCCCCTCCTCACCAAATGCAGCTTCGAGCTGACTCATTAGCCCAAAGCAAACCATTTGCCATAACAGCTTGTACATGTCCATGAAAAAGTGTTCCCAGCAAGTTTAAATATTAAAACTAATCTATTCAAACGGCTCCACCAATAAAATGGTCACAAATAGGAAAAGAGGTTATGCTTTCCAAAGTATCCATTACACATTAATAAATAATGCTGTTCATTCATGCACCAATTAAAACAAACTCAGGCTGTCAAGTGAAGTTAGAACCAAGGAGCTCAACGCTGTAATTGTTTTTCCAGGAAAACTAATGTTGTCAGATTAAGTGTGCCTGGTTGGGTTGCCCCTATTCTCTTTTTAACCCAACAGCCTATTTCTCCTCTCCAATTTAGTCTTTCTTTCTTAGGCTTTCTTTCCTCTTTGAGTCTTTGTTTTGGTTGCAGGTATTTGGGAAGCAGTTGAAGGTAATCACCCACTGTTTGCTGCTCCTTCCTGTCAGCTACAGGATCTCACTTTGCCCTACTGTTTTGATTTTTCTTTCCTTTTCTTTTTAAAGCAAGTACTGGTGCTTCTTCCTCCACCAATGCTACTTTGTTATCTCTTTTCTAGTATTGCTCAGCTCTCTTTAGTTCTTTTGCTTTCCCTGGAGGCTTCTGTCTTCTCAGAAAGGCTGCTAATCGACACTCAGAATGTGTGACATTAAAGACGGGGTGGATCTGCCACCCGGAGGATCTAGAGAGTAAGATAAAGTTGCCAGCATGAAAAAGAATCTTGACTGAATATATCACAGTCATGTGGCTTACACTTAAAGACATTTCCTGGGCAAAGCCAGGAAAGGTCCCTCAGATGACACAGTCTGACGCTTTGCCCTTGGGCAGAACGACTCCCAACAGCACCCCCCACAAAGTCTGAGCATCATTGTACAAATGCCTTATCCAGCAGTGAACATTTTTTTGCAGCCCAGCAAAGTAAGGAGCATCAATTGCACGTTTAGCTATAGAGCAATGCAACAAAATGATGCCTTCCAGCTTTTATGGCCAAACAAACACAAATGATGTAATTGGGAAAAGCTGTCTCCTAATAGGAGGGAAAAAAATAAAAGGCAGTCTTTTGAGTTGGGGTGATGACCACCATTCGAGGGACAGGGATCAAAGCTCCAGCCAGACATCAAAGCCCATTTGAGTCTAATGCCAGAAGAGCCACAGTGAATTAAACTTCATATATAAACTAATTATAGCTTGACCCCCACAATTAGGCTTCAGTGAGCACATAGACGAAAGAAAGCAGACATTGAAACAAAAGATCAAGAGAAAAGAAAGTTGGTAGCAAAACTGGGCAACATCATGGCCCTGACCACTTTACAAATCTTTTGAGGGCAGAGGGGAACCAGGGAATGGCAGCGGAAACAGCAACCTTGGACAATGCAGGTCTTGTCTGCAAGGCTATGAGACAGCTCCTACTCTCACTGACTCGTGCACAACCAGAGGCATCCTTATTCCTGGAAGAAAAGGTTATCGTTTAGCTCTTTTTCAGCATTGTTAAAGTTCCCCTTCACCAGATTTCTCTTGAAGGAGTGAGCACAAGGTGATTCCATGAAGGTTGGGGGTGAATTCCCAACACATCTGTCTGGCAGTGCCTGGCATTCCCTACAGTCAATCACAGATGTCTACACCAACTTTGAACTTCAGTCCCTTAGCTCTGCCATGTCAGCTAGTCATCTTTATAGATGAAATGCGTAGCACAGCAATTGTGCAAATTCCCTAGAACTACCTGCTCTGGTACTAACACCATGAAATAAGACTACTTCATCTCCAGGCAAAATTTAAACGTGTTTCAGCTACAAGTAGACTCTTTAAACAATTATATTGAGTAAATTTTACCCTTACTCTGATTTGTTGGGACCAGTCACCAATTTTTGAAAGTCTCAATTGTATGAACTGGTAAACCATTGCATACCTGATGTGACAATCCATAGACTATTTTCAGTCATAATTTTTTGTAGATAAACATTAGTGCTTTCTTAAAATCATAAAGTCCAAATTTATTACCTGATTCTCTTGATTAAGAGAAAAAATTCAAAGCAGGCACTCTTATAAAAACAAATAAATACCATCATTATTACATTACATCTCTTTGAGTGATTACTTATGTATTTCAACAGATATTTGAGCAGCTAAGACATGTCTGGCACTGGGCATACAATGGTAAACAAATCAGATATAGTCCCTACCTTCTTGGAGCTTAAGGTCTAGGAGGAAAATTGGCACTAATTAAACAATTGCACACATTTGTGATATATATATGTATATATATACACACATATATGTATATATATCTCCAAATTGTGAAACAACTGCCAATTAGAGGGATGTGTAAATAATTTCATACTTTAAGAACAGAGGGGAAGGCATCAATATAAATTATCCTTGGATACTAATATTTCTTTTAATCCTATCTAATTGTATCATCTTAATGAGAAAATATAATTATTGATATTCTATTTAAAAATGGCACCCAGACTTCATTTTTCCTTTTTAAATAACATTTTCAAAACAAATATATTCTATGATTCTATCCAGAGAGTAATACTCAAATTAAATCAAACACACACACACAAAATTGATCTTCATAAAAAATATTTTTACAGAGAAGATAATTTTATATTTAACTTTGTATTATCTTTTTAAAAAATATTTGCTTAGAGCTACATTTAAAATATCTATGGGGAGATACTTGCCCTATAGCAAAATAACTCAAAATTTTCATCTATCATCATGAAAAGGTAATAACTAACGCATGTAATTAAACTTTAAGATAACTAATTTCCTTACAGATCTATTTATTACCTTTTCCTCAGAATAATCTGAGGGAGGAGAAAGCATCATTCCAATGCATGGTGTGTGCCTGCTAAGTTGCTTCAGTTGCGTTCAACTCTTTGCGACCCCATGGACTATAGCCCACCAGGCTCCTCTGTCCACAGGATTCTCCAGGCAAAAATGTTGAAATGGGTTGCCATGCCTTCCTCCAGAGGATCTTCCTAACCCAGGGAATCAAACCTGCATCTCCTGCATTGGCAGGCAGGTTCTTTACCAGTGAGCCACCAGGAAAGCTCTACTTTGAGCAATTTCCAGTTTGGTTTCCCAACCATTTCTACACCAGCAAAGGAAATACCAGGTGATGCTCTGCGGGGACCGCTCTGGGTTATTCAGGTGAACAAGACTTTTGCTTTAGAATTTAGACAGTAGGCCCAAGTTGTTTCATTTCCTTTGCTCCTATGAACTAGGTCCCTCTGAGACCAGAACTCACAACAAGAACCCCCTCTGAGTTCTGGGCCTGTGTTTGCCTCCAAGGCCCACAAAGCCACTTTAATTAAGATCCCTCGGTGGCCTGGGGACCCCTGTGGAAAAGCCCGGAATGCCATTATTGCCCCCTGAGCGGCTGAAAGCTCTGACTGTCGCCACTGCCGCTGGAGGCTTAGGTGGCCTCGCCCCACGGGGAGCCGTTTCCTCTAATCCCGCTGCACCTCCGTGGAGAGCCCACCGTGTGAAGAGTAGCACATCTACTTCAAACAGAAATCGGGCCTCGTCTGTTTGAGCTGAGGGGAAGGCTGGGGGTGGTGAGGAGCTGCAGATTCAAAGTGAAGTCAGCTGGGATGACAGGCAGTAGCTCCAGCCCCCAGAGACTGAAGCGGCGACAGGAGGCCTAGGGGCTTCCATCTCTCTCTGCACCCTGGGGGGCTCTCCCTCCGGGGGCTGGGACTCTTTGAAGTCAGGGAGGATGGTTTTGACAACAGATGGGATAATTCACTTCTGTTCAGTTTGGTCCATGCAGACCAAATAAATCCAAACAGAGTGGGGGAAGTTTTGCCTCATGACAAAGAAATGCTGCCATTTTGTTACACCCAATGCTTCCCCGCTCCCAGGCCACATAGAGGAATTTGGTTGACCCTCTGTAGCCTTTAATAGATGGTGTTTGCACAGAAGAAAGCATCTGATTCTACCATAGCACTTAACTGTTGTGGTGAGAGGATGTTCACCGAGGGACAGGACGGCCAGATTTGAACTCCAGCTGCACCACACTCCATGGCATGGTAATGCTCAGCGGACACTTGGTGTTGCCAACTTGGACCTCTCAACCTCCTTTCTCTCATCTGTAAAATGGGCCTTATATATAACCTTAAAGAGAGGTTGTGAAATGTCTGGAAATAAATGTTGGTTACCCCAAAGTCCCAAATGTTATGCTTCCATATTCACACCCACACAGTGAAGGGACATTTAAGGACATTCCGCTCAGAGACAAATTATCATTAACCATTGCTTTGCCAGTTTTCTCTATCTTTCTTTGAAATGTTTCCTAAAGCATACATGTCATATTGTTTTTAGAACATTTTATCTGGTTTTGAACTAGGTCAGAGAGAGACTTTTGAAGTGTAGCAGTATGATTTTACCCACTGGCACTTGGGGCTGCCAAGATTAAACACAGGGATCCTGTCCTTAGAAACCATATGGACCAGGAGAGCAAGATGGTATGCTGGAAAGAGCATACATAAGTTTTGACCAGCATTCAACTCCTTGCTGCTGCTGCTGCTAAGTCGCTTCAGTCATGTCCGACTCTGTGCGACCCCATAGACGGCAGCCCACCAGGCTCCACCATCCCTGGGATTCTCCAGGCAAGAACACTGGAGTGGGTTGCCATTTCCTTCTCCAATGCATGCAAAGTGAAAAGTGAAAGTGAAGTCGCTCAGTCGTGTCCGACTCTTAGCGACCCAATGGACTGCAGCCCACCAGGCTCCTCCATCCATGGGATTTTCCAGGCAAGAGTACTGGAGTGGGGAGCCATTGCCTTTTCCTTCAACTCCTTAAGAAGTCCTTTAACCTCTCTGAGCCTCAATTGCCTCAACTGTAAAATGCAATCACAGTTAGTTCACAGATAGTATGTGAAGGATTGGCTCATAGTAAATACTGAAAACTGTTGACTTCTTAGCCTTCATCATTTGTCAGAGGTATTATTTAGGTAATGAAGTTTATTTGGCCCCTTCCTTTTTTAGCGTGGCCTCTGATTATGAAAAATTTAAAGACACAAAAGTAGAGAGAATTAATGAATTCTCATGAAAATGTCACCCAGGTTAACAATTATAAAAAGATTATGAAAAACGCACTTTTAGAAATTAATATTTAGATAATTCAGGGGTCAACAGATATAAAATAGAGTTACAGATTAGAGCTATATTCCCATCTTTAGGTTAATGCCAGGCATATAATAAGCACTCAATACATATTAGATATTATTATCACTGTTATCACTTTTTTCTAAATGTACCCCAAAACTTTTTACAGACCTTATATAATACACCTTGCATCCAAAAGCACAAAGAATTCCCCACAGTCCTTACACTACACTTTGACATGGGGAGATGAAGTTACTCTGAAGAAAAAGCAGAGGAGTGATTCTCTCAACCTCTCAACCCCAGTTACTGGTCCCGTGGTTCTTGTCCTTGTGCACCAGCGACTTTTTCCCTCGTGCTCTGTCTCACCTGCTGAGCTTGGCAGTGAGCTTCTTGAGAGCTGGATTCATGCCTGATTCAGCTTTACCTCTCCAGGGAAAGTGGCCGGACTGCGTGAGTGCTTAATGCTCATAGAGTCTGGAAGGAAGTACTATTAGGAAAAGAACTAGTTAAGCCAAATTAGCTTGAAAATTAGTTAAAGCATCCCCAGTGTCTAGACTGAGTTTCCTTTATTTGGGTTAGAGAGCTCTTTTTCATGAACAACTAAATCTACTATGTTGCATAGATTAAACTTAATGGACCCTTTTGGCCATTCAGAAACACTGAAGCCAAGAATGCAAATTCAAGAACTCAGAAGTAAATTCTTGGCTTAATTAATGTTGCCTCTTAATTCAATTTGACTTTAAACTCCTCAAGGGCAGGGATAAATCCTTTTTCCTTTCTAACTCCCCTAGAACAAAGTCAGATACAAAGCAGATACTCACCAAATGTTTGTTTAATTTGATTGCTTTTCAAGGTAGACTGAGATGGAATCCCCCATCTGTGACAGACTGTCTTTGGAAAATTCTATAGTTATTTAGAAACAAAATTGGGTACTTTTTCAGTCGGCTTCACTTTCAGAAACATCTTTTGTAAGTTTGCATCTTTTAGGCAAATATTGAGGAAACAGGAAAAAGAGAAACTATTCCATTTCTGAAAAGATAAGAATAAAGTCTGATAAAGACAAAAGGCATTTGGGGTCAGTAGAGTTAAAACAAACTCAGACTGCCCAGCCTGTTTGAAGTTGACAAGAAGCAGAGAATGACCCATTGGTCCATGATGGAGCACAAAGCAACTTAATCAGCATTTCATCAATGAGATGACACCATGGGGTAGCCCAGCTAGGACAAGTGGCACTGTGTAAAAAGCCCTGGGTATTCTTACCCAAAGAGCATTCCTACCTGAGCACATCTCTGGGTGTTTGTATGTGTGTGTGAAAGGATAAGGAATGCCAGGGGCTATCACTAGTGTGGGGTCCATGCTTTCTCATTGCTTCCTTGTAATGGAATTCCTACGAAGATTGCTAAAAAAAAAATCGTTTCACTTTACTTTGTCATTAATTCAAGTTTACTCTTTCCTTTTAGTCTGCAGCACCACACAAAGTCCTAAGCACCCATGAGGAGTTTAATAAACGTTGAATTGGATAGGTGCAAGGGGTAGAAATCGCTAATGCAATATTAAACAAATGCATTTCCACTGAAGACATTCTTTGGTGAGGGCTCTTCTAACTGAAAATAGTTCCTTTCCTATGATATAGCTTATGTGTGGAATCTAAAAAAAAAATGACACAAATGAATTTATTTAAAAAACAGAAATAGACTCACAGACATAGAAAATGAACTATGGTTACCAAAGGGAGCAGGGGAGGGATAAATTAGGAGTTTGGGATTAAAATCTATACACTACTACACATAAAATAGTTAACCAACAAGGACCTACTATATAGCACAGAAAACTCTACTCAATGTTTTGTAACCTAATTTGGAAGAGAATGTTATTATGTACGTGTGTGTGTATATATATGTATATATATATATATATACACATATATACATATAACTGAGTCATTTGCTATACACCTAAAACTAACACAACATTGTAAGTAAACTATATTTCAGTAAAAATTTTTTAAAAAATGACTCCTTTCCAAGGATGGCTGTATGTGAGCCCAGTTCTCTGAGTGCAGAAGGTTTTACATTAAAAACTATTCCAGTACCCACCCCTTCTGTCCTACTCAACCTGCAGCTGAAAAGATGCAAACTGATGCTGGGCTCTTCCCAGGATTCTTCCAAGGCAGACAGGATCTTACCTTGCCAACTGCTGTGGCTGCAGCTGCTTCTGTCAACACAAAGGGAGGGAAACCTGGGTCTGCTCGATGGGTGTCCCTTCAAGCATCAGGCTGCCCCCTGCACCTGGGGAATTTCACTGGCTCAGGAAAAGCAACACATAAAAAAAGACCCAGAGTTTACAATTAGACCTTTTCCTTTCCCATTTTAGTTCATTTCCACATCAAAGAATCAAGTTTCTCTATTTTCAATAGAACTGAGGCCATTTTAGAATTACAGTGCATACCTCTCTCTTAATCTGTACCAATGGTGTCTTCAGACACTGTCCAAAAACCATGTCACCCTCTCTTTTCTCTCTCCTTCCTTTTTAAATATCCCCTCTCCTCTGCGGACCCTAAATAAGCATCTTGGCAATGGAAAGCAGTAGAAATCAAAGTGGCTCTTTGGCACATCATATCCTATTGAAGAAACACAGAAAACTGAGAGCTGTTTAGCATGTGACCCAAGTGGGGACTTTGTTAATAATCCAAGAAGGGAAGAATGCAGATAATGTTCCTACGCATCACTAGGTAATTGCTTAAATTCTCAGTCTTTATGAAAAGTTTGTCATCCCATCTAATTTGTCTACTAAGAAAGAGAGAAATTAGTTCTGTACCTTTCCCCCCTCATCACAAAGAACAAAACCCCGAAGCTAAATAATGATGCTTCAAACCCCTGTATGTCCCTTCTGCACTCTGTGTCCCGACTGGGAGCCTATCAGAAGAATGTGAATAACGAAGCTACAACTTCTATTGACCCAGCTGTTTATAAACAAAGGTCTTCCTTCTAGGAAAGGCAACGACATTTAAATTGCTGAAAATTATCAGCCTCAACTCACCTAAATTTCATCGCAGTGCTACTCATTCAGGAAATGGGAACCATAAGAAGTTTCCCTTTTTTAAAATTGCCTCCAGATGTGGCACACAAAGAATCTTTATTAAAACATCACACAGTAGCCAATTCCCTACCATTTTTTCTTCTGTTCCTTCAGTCAGAAGACAAATAACAAACCACAGATCATAGAAAAAGAGCTCTAGGTGTTGTCTGGGAACACTTTAAAAGTTGCAAAGGCCCTCACCTGCTCCAGGAGCCTCCAGACACTTTACCCTGCCTAATCTTTACCCGGCCTAATCATACACTTAACACATTATTATACTATATACTTATTTATGATATTCATTATTTATTGCTTGTCTCTTTTGCTAGAATGTATGCAGGAGGAGAAGGGGACGACAGAGGATGAGATGGCTGGATGGCATCACTGACTCGATGGACATGAGTTTGAGTGAACTCCGGGAGTTGGTGATGGACAGGGAGGCCTGGCGTGCTGCGATTCATGGGGTTGCAAAGAGTCGGACACGACTGAACGACTGAACTGAATTGATGCTCCATAAAAGCAAGAATCTTTGTTTTGTTCTCTGATACATCCCAAGGGCTTAGAACTATGTCTGGCACACTGTGGTGGCTCAAATAAATATTTGCTGAGTGAATGAATGCATGAGTCCCTCTGTCAATTTAAAAAAAAAAATTGTAGGTTTATTGGAGTATAATTGATTTACAGTGTTGTTTGGCAGTTCTTATTAGGTTAAAATCTCTAGGCCTCAATTCAAAAGTGTCACTAATTTCCTATTCCACACAACTATCAGGAGGATAATCCCAATCTTAATTCCAGATACACTTTGTTTCACCCCCTTTACCCTGCTTTTCTTCTGAGAATATCTATTTTTTGTCAATGACAACACCATCTACTAGTCACTAACACTAAAATTCTTACTGTTACACTTCTATCTTCTTCATCCCTCAGATCACTAAGTCATCAGATTCCTGAAGATGCTTCCTTTCAAATCTCTCTCCAATTTGTCCCTTCCTCTCTACTCTCATTGCCCCTGTCTACACAATTATCACCTCAAATAGGTTCCTAATTGACCCCTTAGCCTCCAGTCTCTCCCCCCTACAGGTTCTTTTGCACATCATAAGCATCATTTTGATCACATCAGTCCTCTTCCAAAGCCAGCTGTGATCTGGCCAGCCTAGCAAATCTGGCCTTTCTGAGTGGTCAAATGGTCAGGAGTTAAGTCTTGAAGAAATAGAAATTGTTGCATAGGCAAATGAGCTAGGATATGTAGGGGGAGGGGAGAGGATCACAACTGTCAGGCTACTGAACTTGAACTCCATCCTGGAGACTGACTGGAGACAGAATTTGTGGTCTATTGCAAGATATTTCTGACTATCAATCAGACCAATTGTCTATGATAGCTCTGGCAGTGTTGAAGGTGCTGGGTATACAAAAGGGAATTGTTTTTCTTCAATTCTATGGCAGGTTGAGAGAAAGCACCAAAGACCAGATACACTTTGTTATAACAAAGCCTCTGTCCTTGCATTTACTTGGCCCCAGATCCTAATGCTGGGAAAGATTGAGGGCAAGAGGAGAAGGGGGCAACAGAGGATGAGATGGCTTGATGGCATCACTGACTCAGTGGACATGTTTGGGCAAACTGCAGGCGGTAGTGAAGGACAGGAAAGGTTGGTGTGCTGCAATCCACGGGGTCTCAAAGAGTCGGACACAACTTAGCTACTGAACAACAGACAATCTCAGATTTTAAATAAGCACAGTTAGCCAGGCTAGTCATCACTATACCTACTCTCTTACTCAAAGCTGCTACTGCTGAAGACGTGGACCATAGGTTAGTTAGGAAAAAGAAAAGAAACGTTTCTTATATGAGTCAACAAACTTTTTCTGTGAACAGCCAGATAGGAAACATTTTAACCTGTGGACCTTACGCTATTACAACAACTCAACTGTAACACAAAAGCAGCCACAGACAACACTTAGACAACTGGGCATGGCTGTGTTCCAAGAAAAACTTTATCTACAAAATCAGATAGTAGGCAGATTGTCAGTTAGTCACTGATCTCTACTGTAAGATATTGGGATATTTCAAATCTAATGGTTTTAATTAGAGAAAGTATCAGACAATGGGTTTTGGAGTTCAGAAAACTAGAATGGAATTCCAACTTTACAACAAAACTTGAGGCCTTAGGAAAATAAACAGCAGTCTCCTAATACATAAAATGAGAACCACATAGCATGGCAGCCGTGGAGTCAGTCTGCCTGGGTTCAAATCCCAGCTCTTCCAAGTTCTACTTTTGTGATCTCTGGCAAGTTTCTTAATCTCTCTGAGCTTCAGTCTCTTCAGCTGTTTTCACGGGGATGAAAAATCAAAACCCTCCTCATTGTGAGGATTAAGGGAGATCATGCATATTAAGTGCCTGGAACAGAGTAAGCACTTAATAACTGTTAGCTATCATTATCGTTATTATTACTGTTATATTATTTTGACTTTCCTAAGGGGTGGCTATTGAGACATTACACATAAAAGCATCTGTTTTCTTCTTTCAGAGATTAAAAACAGAAAGGAGTTTTTCTGTTCTTACACTTTGAACACTTTTCACGCAACTACAGGAAAAATGAAGTCACCTTGTAAACCAGCCCCTGCTTTTTCAGATGATTGCCTATAAGTGGATTTCAAATTCTGAAGATTATCATGCATAATGTATTATGCTTATGTAAGGATTAAAATTTTTCCATTGATTTTTCTCCTGCCTCCATCAAGGGCTTTGTTGGACGGGCCTTCGTCTCAAGAGGAGGATACTTTCGCTTTTTCCGAATTGTGAGCACAAAGAATTTCTTTCAGGCTTTTAGTGTCTTTAAATCAACTAATGTGGCTTTTGTTTCCAATTACAACCAAGTTTAAATTCTACAGTACACACTAAACTCCCATTCCCATGTTAGACATGAACGTGTCCCGATCCATTCAACACCGTTAGGGGAAAACAGGACTGGATTTTGGGTGGCTCCCCCCAGAGCACCCTGTCCTCCTGACAGTTGGTGCCAGAGCCTTAGGAAATCTTTTATTCCAAGGTCCTGTGACCAGAGTTTAATTATAATGTATGAGTAATATTTCAAAGCACAAAAATTAGTAGATATTATATTTCACATTGTATGGCATGCATCAAGAATAATACTGCTCTGAAGTCCTTAGCAAAGATGGTCTTACTTGAGTGAGAATCTGTAGAACCACTTTTATTGTCTATTGTCTTTATTAAAATGAATCTCAGGGGCACTACCTTGGTGGTCCAGTGGTTAACACTCTGTGCTCCCAATCCAGGGGGGGCCCAGTTCGATCCCTGGCCAGGGAACTAGGTCCTGAATGCTTCAGCTAAGACCTGGCACAACCAAATACATTTTAAAAAAAAGAAAAAGAGTCTTAGAAATTGATGACTCTTCACATAAAGATCCCTTAAGACAGGGGTGTGGACCTGTTCCCTTCTGTTCATGTCACCATTAGTAAACATGGTGTCCTTCTCCAGTCCTGCTTAGAGTGGCTGCATTTCAGGTGGTCTCAGACAATCCAAGTCACTGTATAGTCTGCTCTTTGTTAGAAGTAATCAGCCACAGGGGCAGAGGCGGTAAACAGTAATTAATATGCAAATTTACAAGTAACTTGCCTCTTGGTGCTGAGACTTCTTTGTTTGTTTGCACAGTCGTGGACAAACTGGGGTTTGTCTCTGCCGTAATTAGCAGGATAAATACAAAATTATGACACTAATCGTTAGCTGGCTTTTTAAAAATGGTAGTATACGCCTGCTGTGCCTGAGATGCTGCAGCTCAGTAGGGGGTTCCTTCAAAAATGAATTTTAAAATGCCAAAATACCCATTTTAATTAAAAGGCAAATATTGAAATGAGTTTGTCACTTCAAAAATCATAGTTACCGGGCAACAAATCATCAATGCATATATTAACAATTAGTATTTGTACATCAGTCGAACTAATCTCAATGTAAAAAAGAAATCACTCTTTTATAATAAAAATGAAGAGTAATATTTATTAAGTGCTCTACACCAGGCACTATGCTAAGCACTTTTCTTGTATTATTTCAATAAATCCTTGGAGCAGACAGACTGGGTGGTGCTATTAATATCTACATACGTGGAAGCCAATACTTTAAGACAGGTTTTCCTGAGTCTGCTCTCTAATTGTGGTGTCCTCAAGATTATATTTGCAGTTCTCATTTCTTTTTTTTTTCTGGTTCTCTCTACTCTGAGAATTTTTACCATTTGGCTGCTTTCAACGGATTCTTCACTGCATACTGATGATGGCCTAAACCTGATCTCTAGCGCTAACCTGTCCCTCCTTCATTCTAGTCCTCATCAGTCTTCTGTCTGCTTCCAAGTAAAACCCACATTCCTTAGCTTTACTGATATGGAAGGCGTCCCACAACCTGGCCAGCTAATTTCCATCTTTTATTTCCCATTTTATTCTTGCATTGTTTAACTCGGCTCCCATTATTTAGTGCTAATTGACAAAATTATTATACTTATTCCTGGGGGTGAGGTGGGACAGGAAAGAGAGAAATTTTTTAAAAAGCACCAGTTCTCAAGGAGGTTCTGGTGAGAGTTCAAAGGAAGTAATGATCAATTTCTAAACTAATATGTGATTGCCCTGATAGTGGAGAAGCAGGTATAGGAACCCAGTGTTTCTCTCTTTAGGTACCACAGCTCAGCGCCTTAGATACCACGTATGGCATGATGCCACAAAATCCTTGGCAATGGTTTTCTTCCAACTTAACACATATATCCCTGAAGTTCTTTCTTTCCAAGTCTTAGCTGTAGGTTTCCTCTCTCAAAAAGCCCTGCTTCTCCCAAGTAAATGAGGCATCCTTCTGCCTCATTTCCACTATAGCCTTCCTTTGACAATTATAATATGATATCACACCATAGTGTAATCTCATGTTTGCCTGGCTGTCTACCCACTGAACTGCGGACACCTTGAGGTTAGAAACAGGATCTTTTCCCCTTTATGTCTCCCACTTCCAGAACAGTGCTGGCACCTAATTGGCACTGGTTGCTCTTTGCAAGCAGCCAGACAGTGTCAGACCTGCTAACAAAGTCAGAAAGTGCCCTCAGAGAGGAAATTAACAATTCAAAGCAGACCCCAGTGAGAAGGAACCTGGAGGAGTCACTGGGGAAAAGCTACCTCCAGGCTGGCCTGAGCAAATGATCTCCAAACCTCCAGCTTATTACTGAGGGCTGGGAATGGGAGAGGCTGCAAAAGAAAGGTTTGGCAAAATGACTTTATAAACTGCTCCGTTCCAGGACTTTCTGAAACAAAATACCCCAGGTACTGCCCTTTGAATCTGGCAACTTCAGGCAGGTTCTTTGGGAAGAGAAGTAGTAATATTTATTCTACTCTTTTAAGAGATGGTGTAATAATGGTGCTGCTGGAAGGCAACTTCCTCAACACTGTCACAGTAGCCCTTAGAGGTCTATAAAACTTGACCTCGGTGGATGCTCAAAGGGATCCACAGCCTGAGGACTGTGAGGCCTCTTTTTGGCATTGTCTGTGGCTCCAGACGGACATCATGAAGGCCACAGACAGTCAAGGCAGGAGGCAAAAGAAGGTCTTATGAGAAGTCACGCATCCCTGGGTTTTCAATGTGCCTTCAACCTCCCACTGTTCCCCTAATAAGACCCTCTCTCATCAGTCACAGAAGAGCACCACAGCATCAGCTATTCTCAAAGGATGGGAGAGGGTCCCCAAAACACACACCGCGGAGGTACAGATTGGAAAATCCTGAGTTATTCTGTTGACACTAATAGGACAATACCTCTAACCTCCCAGAACTGACGTAGACAAGTCAATCTTCCTATTTTCCGTACCTCTACTCTTCCTCTTTCTAAAGCCTTTGTGCAGGATGCTGGGTCTAATGGGCTAGGGACCCAGGAGGAGCAGAGGCTCTCTAAAAGCAGGCAGTTATTGATCAGCTCCTGCTGTCCAGTAAGAGCAAACTCCAGGACAAGATATTTTTGGCACTCCACAAGAAAGCGCATTTTTTTGTTTTGGTTTGTTCTTGTTTTTGGCTGTGCTGCACAGCATGTGGGATCTTAGTTCCATGACCGGGAATTGAACCGGCGCCCCCTGCACTGGAAGCACAAAGTCTTAACCCCTGCACTGCCAGGGATGTCCCGAAGTTCATTTTTAAAAAGAGGGAGGCTTCTATTGTTTACAAAGGAAAATAAATAAATAAAAGAAGATTGGCTCTAACCTCAGTCGTGAGTCAAGCAGTCAAGTTTAGTGGCTTAGAGCAGGGATTAAGAACCAAATAACCAGGGCTGAATCCTGGGTTGCTTATTTACTTGCTGCACAATCTTGAGCAAGTGAATAAAAATTCCCAGCTAGCTCAAATGGTTAAGAATCTGCCTGCAATGCAGGAGACCTGGGTTCAATTCCTGGGTCAGGAAGATCCCCCGGAGAAGGGCATGCCCACCCACTCTAGTGTTCTTGCCTGTAGAATACCATGGACAGAGAAGCCTGGGGGGCTCCAGTCCATTAGGTCACAAACAGTCAGAGATGACTGAGCGACTAAAACACGACCTTGAGCAAGCTTCTTAATTTTGTTCCTGGTTCCTTGGTCTCTTTACTTTTAACACGTGATTAACGATCATAGGAAGAAGGCTGAGCGCCGAAGAATTGATGCCTTTAAACTGTGGTGTTGGAGAAGACTCTTGAGAGTCCCTTGGACTGCAAGGAGATCCAACCAGTCCATTCTGAAGAAGATCAGCCCTGGGATTTCTTTGGAAGGAATGATGCTAAAGCTGAAACTCCAGTACTTTGGCCACCTCATGTGAAGAGTTGACTCATTGGAAAAGACTCTGATGCTGGGAGGGATTAGGGGCAGGAGGAGAAGGGAAAGACAGAGGATGAGATGTCTGGATGGCATCACTGACTCGATGGACGTGAGTCTGAGTGAACTCCGGGAGTTGGTGATGGACAGGGAGGCCTGGCGTGCTGCGATTCATGGGGTCGCAAAGAGTCAGACACGACTGAGCGACTGAACTGAACTGAATGATCATACTGACCTCGAAGAGTCATTTGCGAGGATTCAATGAGTTAATGTACGTGCAGTGTTGAGGACAGAGCTGGGACACAGTAAGTGCTATGTATTTCCTTGTACTATGACTAGAACGTGGGGTCCGCGAGGATGAGAATTTTTGCTATTTTGTTCATTTCTGCATCCCAAGCACCTAAACCAGTCCCTGGCACATAGAAAGTACTCTGTGAGTAATCGTTGAATGGATCGAATGAATATATCTGGCTGCCATTATTCCTTGCAGCTTTGAATGTCACAAAGTAATATCACGTTTAACTGTCCCCTGGCCTTACTCAGGTCCTCTGGCGTCCTGCAGCCTGTAAAGGTGGTGTGCAGCCTGGGAGAAGCAGCGCTGCAATGAAAAGGATGAGGCAAGTCCTGAGACCAGCTCTGTCCCTCCTGTATCTGTGGTCTATGCATCTCTGAAATATAAATGTGAGAGTTGGAACCAGAAGATCTGCAAAATGTCTCAGACAGGAGACTGACCATGAAAGACAATTGACCACAGATTAGGAACAAAACTGGGTGGCTTAGCTGGTAAAACTAGGTAGGCTTACAGAGTCCTGCTCCCAGGAAATGAATGTTCAACCATAAAAATGTTCCAAAGGACCATCAAATATTATTCTAAAAATATGTAATTCTTCTCTCAAATTATAGTATGCTGCTTATCCATCACAAATGCTTGTATATCTTATTATGATTTTCACTCTAAATGGGTGAAAAAAAGGGGTCAGTCAGTCAGTCAGTTCAGTCGCTCAGTTGTGGCCAACCCTTTGCGACCCCATGAACCGCAGCATGCCAGGCTTCCCTATCTATCACCAACTCCTGGAGTTTACCCAAACTCATGTCCATTGAGTTAGCGATGCCATCCAACCATCTCATCCTCTGTCGTCCCCTTCTCCTCCTGCCCTCAATCTTTCCCAGCATCAGGGTCTTTCAAATGAGTCAGCTCTTCGCATCAGGTGGCCAAAGTACTGGAGTTTCAGCTTCAACATTAGTCGTTCCAATGAACACCCAGGACTGATTTCTTTTAGGATGGACTGGTTTAATCTCCTTGCAGTCCAAGGGACTCTCAAGAGTCTTCTCCAACACCACAGTTCAAAAGCACCAATTCTTTGGTGCTCAGCTTTCTTTATAGTCCAACTCTCACACCCATACATGACTACTGGAAAAATCATAGCCTTGACTAGATGGACCTTTGTTGACAAAGTAATGTCTCTGATTTTTAATATGCTGTCTAGGTTGATCATAACTTTCCTTCCAAAGAGTAAGTGTCTTAATTTCAGGGCTGCAGTCACCATCTGCAGTGATTTTGGAGCCCTCCAAAATAAAGTCAGCCACTGTTTCCACTGTTTCCCCATCTATTTGCCATGAAGTGATGGGACCAGATGCCATGATCTTAGTTTTCTGAATGTTGAGCTTTAACCCAACTTTTTCACTCTCCTTTCACTTTCATCAAAAGGTTCTTTAGTTCCTCTTCACTTTCTGCCATAAGGGTGGTGTCATCTGCATATCTGAGGTTATTGATATTTCTCCCGGCAATCTTGATTCCAGCTTGTGCTTCTTCCAGCCCAGTGTTTCTCATGTTGTACTCTGCCTATAAGTTAAATAAGCAGGGTGACAATATATAGCCTGACGTACTCCTTTTCCTATTACTGACCTGAAAATTGCTATGCTCCTCTGAAGACCTTGAAAACCTGAAGACCTTGAAAACCTGTGAACTGTGTGTGGCCACAGAAGGGATGCTCATCACTGCTGCCCCTCACCTGGGAAAGAAGCAGGTCTGTGGAACAGCACACTCAACATTCATTATTGTCAGCTCAGTGAAACTACACGTATCAACACTCAGATTAGATTGTTTACATAATGATAATTACTACAAGAGGGAAGACAGCATTGAAAGGTGCCTTTGCGGTTGACACATATGACCAGTGAAGAGCTCACACCACACCTGGAGCACAGGGTGAGCCTCTCACCTGGCATCACAAAGAAACTGAGGCAAGACCTGAGCTATCACTGGTGGTGTGGCAAGCGTTAGTGAACACGGAGCTAACAGAACTCCTTGCTGGACAACCTCATGTTACTTAGGCCCAGTAAAGCATCCAATCTCCACTCTTCCCTTGTCACAAGCTAAACTTGACCTGTGGGATTAAGGTAATGACTTACTCCAAGAAAGCCTCAAATCATTTTTGAAATTTACACAGCTCTGCTCTGAAAGACAGGGAATTTTCCTTGAGTCTAGAGCTGTTGGTCTTTCCTCTAAGGTATGATGCTTATGCCTCGCAGGACTTCAGCAGGCACCCACTCAGCTCTTCATAAAACAAAGCTTCCTTCCTACCTGACACAATGTTGGCTCTCCAGATCCAAGGAAGTATTAGCAGTTCAAGTGGTTTATTCTCTGAACCCAGTGAGATCTTGTTTAGCATTTAAGCCTGGTCTAAACAGTCCTGAGCTTCCATGTTGGCTCAGTGGTAAAGAATTCATCTGCAATACAGAAGGTGCAGGAGATGCAGGTTTGATTCCTGGCAGGAAGATTCCCTGGGGGAGGGCATGGCAACCCATTCCAGTATTCTTGCCAGGAAAATCCAATGGACAGAAGATCCTGGGGGGGCTACAGTCCATGAGGTCACAAAGAGTCAGTTATGGCTAAGCATGCACAGAGTCAGTTCTGATCTGGATTTCTTCCACATTTGAGATTATCAGTCCTTTGCTTAAAAACAGATTTCAGTTATGAGCTCTGGTTTAAGAGGAAGTTATTCTATTTGCTACCTGTTGGCTTTCCAGCCTCTTTCTGAACCTCTTTCCATCTGCTCTGAATTCTGTTTGGCACCCTTTGAATATTCATTCTTTCATTCAGTGAACCATCACGGGGCACCTATTGAGAGTCATACATTACGTATGCATTATACATGACACTGAAAAACACAGCCACTGATGTCTGTGGCCACTATCTCAGCAGCTGCTCCTTCATCTCAATCCTCCTTGACATTAGTAGTCCAACATTTACTTTACCTCCTCATCATATATATTACGTTAATAATACATACTCACCACAAAACAAATAAGAAATACAGAAAAAAAGAAAGGAAAAAAAGAACTGAAATTTGAAATCATTTGATTATTACTTTTCCTTTCCAGGCAAGCAGATATCATATCATAATACCAAATACAACATAAAAGGGGGGGCAAATGTATTTTTGTTTCTTCATGTAACTTTTTTGTTTGAAAGTAATTCTAAACTCACAGAAAGGGGCAAAAATAGTACCCTTCACCTGTTTTTCTCCAGTCATCATCCTAAATAACTATAGTGCAATAAAACAAAAATAAACAATTTACCAAAGTGTTCAAAACATTGGCAACTACAGTGTGATATCAAAACCAGGAAATTGCACTCATGTGTGTGTGTGTTCTATGCAAACTTATCACCTGTGTAGATTCATATAATCACTACCACAATACACAAGATATACCACTGCTTCATCACCATAAGGAGCTTCCTCATGCTACTTCTTGATAGTTGCACTCACCCCTGTCTCTAACCCTTGGTTAATATCAATATGTTTACAGTTCAGACCAGTTCAGTTCAGTCGCTGAGTCGTGTCCGACTCTTTGCGACCCCATGAATCGCAGCACACCAGGCCTCCCTGTCCATCACCAACTCCCGGAGTTCACTCAGACTCATGTCCATTGAGTCAGTGACGCCATCCAGCCATCCCATCCTCTGTCGTCCCCTTCTCCTCCTGCCCCCAATCCCTCCATCAAGTCTTTTCCAATGAGTCAACTCTTCACATCAGGTGGCCAAAGTATTGGAGTTTCAGCTTTAGCATCATTCCTCCCAAAGAAATCCCAGGGCTTATCTCCTTCAGAATGGACTGGTTGGATCTCCTTGCAGTCCAAGGGACTCTCAAGAGTCTTCTCCAACACCACCATTCAAAAGCATCAATTATTCGGCACTCAACTTTCTTCACAGTCCAACTCTCACATCCATACATGACCACTGGAAAAACCATAGCCTTGACAAGATGGACCTTTGTTGGCAAAGTAATGTCTCTGCTTTTCAATATGCTATCTAGGTTGGTCATAACTTTTCTTCCAAGGAGTAAGCTTACATACCTGTAATTTTGTCTTTTTGAGAATATGATAGAAATAGAATCATGCAGTATGTGACCTATTTAGATTCACTTTTTAAATTCAGCATAATACCCTTGAGGTCCATCCAAGTTGTTGCATGGATCAATACTTCGTTCTTCTCTTTTGTGAGTACTATTCCATGGTAAGGATGTACCACAGCTTGTTCAATCATTGAAGGACATTGAGGTTGTTTCTGACTTTTATTTTTTACAAAGAAAACTTCTATATAAACATCCATGTATATGTCTTGATTTGACCATAAGTTTTTATTTCTCTGGCATAAATGACAATTGCTGGGTTGTATGGTAAATGCATTTTTAGTTTGATAAGAAACTACCACACTGTTTTCCAGAATGGCTGTATCAGAAATCTAGTTTCTGATAGAGAAGGCTCCTCTGTCCATGGGGATTCTCCAGGCAAGAATACTGGAGAGAGTTGCCATGCCCACCTCCAGGAGATCTTCCCAACCCAGGGATCAAACCTGCATCTCCTGCATTGGCACGTAGATTCTTTATCATCTGAGCCACCAGGGAAGCCTCATATAATTTATAGTTATATCCAAATAAAAGAAGATTCAATTCACAAAATAGACAAATAAAATTACCTATACATAGCATTAGGTTTTCATGGTGGCTCGGTGGTAAAGAATTCGCCTGCCAATGGAGGAAACACGGGTTTGATCGTTGGGTCAGGACGATTCCCTGGAGAAGGAAATGACAACCCACTCCAGTGTTCCTGCCTGGAAAATCCCATGGACAGAAGAGCCTGGTGAGTTATACACTCCACAGGGTTGCAAAAGAGTCGGACATGACTTAATGACTCAATAACAGCATGTAGCAGTACTGATGGAGAAGGCAATGGCACCCCACTCCAGTACTCTTGCCTGGAAAATCCCATGGACAGAGGAGCCTGGGAGGCTGCAGTCCATGAGGTCGCGAAGAGTCGGACACGACTGAGCGACTTCACTTTCACTTTTCACTTTCCTGCATTGAAGAAGGGAATGGCAACCCACTCCAGTGTTCTTGCCTGGAGAATCCCAGGGAGGGCAGAGCCTGGTGGGTTGCCGTCTTTGGGGTCGCACAGAGTCGGACACGACTGAAGCGACTTGGCGGCAGCAGCAGTAGCAGCAGCAGTACTGAACTACAAATCTGACATTGAAGACTCTAAATTATACCAGCATGGCACTACATGCTTTCTCGCCTTCCCATCTACATTTTTGTAAACAAGTTTTTTACATTTGGTCTCCAGTTCATTGAAAATTAGTTGGAAATATTGACGTATTTATTGAATGGAATGCCAAATAGTTCAGATTCTGAAGTTTAATGAAATTGCAATTACTAAAAACAAAGCTGACAAATATAAAGATATTGAAGTGTATCCCTATACAGCCAAGTGAGAAAGTCAACAACCCAGAAAGGAGAGTTCAAATAATGCCCAGGTATGATTTGAAATTCTGTAATTGTACTTGGAAATATCTCATCTTGTAGGAGGTATATTTTGATAAAAATTCCTGTTTTTTAACAGGATAAATTTATAGTTACAGAATGGAAAGAAACTTGAGAAGGTCTACAGTTTAGTGGCATTTAAATTTGGCAATCTATTTGTAAATCAAGAAAACGTTAATGAGTTTTTACTTATAAAATTATTTGTTGAAATAAACTAAATAGTGACAAAAAGATGGTCTTTGTGAAAATACATGGGCTGAAATATTACATTTGAAAATTTGAATTAAAAATTTAAATTGCAAACTTATTTTACTTAGCAGAATTTGCTTGCTCTGAGCTTAACAAGCGCCTTAGCATTTGTAGAGAGTATTTTCTCAAACAGAAGCTAATTAAAGGTGTTAACAATTTTAAAATTTATTAACCTTAAAATGTAATCTTTAAGATGACTTTGAGCATTTGTCTGTGAATATTTAATTTAACAAGACCATTTTGAAAAAATATTCATCAGAAACATACAATCAACATGGTTATTAGACAGAATACTATGAAACTAAAGAAAGCACATTAACATATTCTAAGACTAATTACTTAGATTGTATCACTTTTAAAGTTCAGAAATAAATATAAGTAACAATATTTTTCTTAATATACATTGATATATTATTTTTATTCTATAGAAATAATTTCTTTTTTGAAAATATTTTCTGAACAGACTTTATAGGTTTACCATAATAAAACTAATTGGTTGGTTAATGAATGTACATTTGGGTGACAAATTATGTAAGCAGTCTATTCATAAGGCAGCATTTCATACTGAAATTTAGCCCAAAAAGTAGACTGTAGCACATTCATACATACCCAGCTTAAACACACAGCTGGTTTGATGGCTCAAGTGGCTTTGAATTTGGTCATCCTAAGACTGAGCAATGGACTGACCACAGCACGTGGACCACAGCAACAATGGACAGAATGTCCCCAGGGATGTCTGCCACACACCGGAGACTCTTCCTCCCTTGTGTAGAGAGAGGGAAATTCAGTAACAAGAGTGGCTCTGACAGTCCCAAGAGGATAGCTCTGTTTTTCACTGTACATAGACCATAAGAATAATAATGGTGGTCTCCAGTTCTACAAAGAGATGAAGAAAGGGATCTTGAACAGTCCTTAAATCCCACACTACCCAGGAAAGGAAGAGAGACATAGTCTAACCTTCCTCCATGGTAGCCCTCTGGCTGACCTTGCTTCACGTGATAATCTGACTCTAACAGTCCAAACTGTTTGGTTCTAGTGGAGCCACTGAAAGATTTATACCAGGCTGCACCCCATAGAGATAGTCTTGGCACATTCTGGGACTAATTTGTAACTTCTCATAAACCCTTCCAGATTTAGAGCAGCAAGCATAGTGGAAGGAATGCAAGCATTGAAGCCAGATATTTCACCCGCTTTGTTCTCTTGAACATCAGAACTCCTTAACTGTAAAATGAGAATGATAATAATAGTAACATGCACAAAAGAGGATAATTTGCTATTTAAAATACAACTATTCCTACTTCCATTCCTAGGGAAGGAGACAGTTACTCTTAGGAATAGGTCAAATTTTGCCCAGTAGCATGCCTTGATGAGCACCGTGGGTATGGGCCATGGTTTAGAAAGATATCAGGGGGAAAAAGAGGAAATTATAAACTAAATTTTAGTAGATATGGACAGAAATTTGAAGGAAATATTTATTCTGAGGTTCTCTCACTGTGAGCTGCTGTGATCCCTAAACGCAATGCTCTTCTATTATTATCCTAGGCACTCTAAGAAATGTGTAGTTCACCTGACTGCTTTGTAGGGGTGGTACTTGCGGAAATTCTAAGACAGTATTACCTTCATGGACACACGTTGTGTACAGTCATACCCCCAAGCTTAGAAGGGCCACATGCTTGGTTTAAGGTTCTGTCACCATCTTGAAATTCTTAAACCTTTTTGACTAAGTACCTCCTTATTTTCCTCTTACACTGGATCCTACAAATTATGTATCCAGTCCTGTTGGACCTATGTTACCTTTTGGGGTCCCTGGGTCTGTGGGACAGACAAGGGGAAAGCTCCAAAGGCCAGATATCAATGAGACTGAGAATTCAGTAGGAACATGAAATTAGAGCTGGCAGTGACCATAAGAATCGATCCTAATCTTGGTGAGAAAATTGGATTTCCACAGATAATTAGGACATGCAAATCAATTTTATGTAAATTTCAAAGGTAGGGGAAGCCCAACATTATCCGTATTACATTAATAATATTAGATAAGCAATATTGCATGTAAGATGGCTAGAACATGATTATTCGCAATAACTGATTGGTATTATTGTTATTTTAGGGTCATATTTGAATAGCAATGAGAAAGTGTGAAAGTGTAAATATATATGCATACATGTGCACACAGACATGTGAGTACTCCTCTAATCCTCTCTTCCAAATAGCACATCTCCAAATCAACAAATTTTAGAATCGTGAGTTCTACAAAATCTACTGACACACACATGTCACTTACGCTTTGAATGACACTCTTTAGTCTACTTGACTAAGGATTGATTTTTATCCCAAAACACCTTTGCTTTTCCATTTGAGGTTGAAGAAAAGTCCTGCTAATAAACTCAGCTTTCTTTGCTCCCTGATATCCCACCGCCCCCCACCCCACCCTCTCTCTCTCTTTAGTCACTAACTCATGTCTGACTCTTGTGACCCCATAGACTATAGCCTGCCAGGCGCCTCGGTCCATGGGATTCTCCAGGCAAGAATACTGGAGTGGGTTGCCATTTCCTTCTTCAGATAGCCCCTAGAAAGGAACAACTAAACATCCAAAATGACCACACCCACCTTTCACCTCCACTGGATCTAAAGTCACGTTAATGTCAAAGTTGCCCAATGAGGGAAAACCCTTAAACTCTTAAAATAGGGATCTTTGACTTTGGGACATGATTCAATGATGTAAATAGGTGACATAAGACATTTTCTTTAGTATTAACCTACATTAAAGTACCCTGAATGCAGGAAAGAGTGGCTACTGGGTGCTCATGAGCCTCGTTTCTGTTCTTATCCAGAAAGTGAATGTGGTAGGAAGAATTTAAAATGACCCCCCACTGAACCACACCCTTGAGTGTCAGTGGGACTTGTAACGTGCTTCTAACCAGTGTAATACGGCAAAGGCAATGCGGCAGCACTCCTATGGTTATTGTTATATGGCAAAAATGAAGCCATTTTTTTCAGATGTAATCAGTGGACTTCAAACTAGTCAAAAAGAGATTATCCTACGTGGGCCTGCCCAAACCAGGTGAGCTCCTTAAAAGAGAGCCTAGAGTTTAGGGATGCTGGCTTTGCAGAAGCAAGTGGTCATGAATTCTATAGCTGCAAGAAAATGAACTTCCAATAATTATATGTATCTGGAAGAGGACCCCAAGCTTCAGATGAGACCTTAACCTCAGAGGGCACCTTAATTTCAGCTTTGTGAAACTGAGCAGAGAAGTCAGCTAGGCAGTTCCTGTAAGATCCTAAATGTATGCTGTTTTAAGGCACTTAGTTTCTGGTAATTTGCCATACAGTGATAGATAACTTAATAGAGAGGGGTAGAAAATTAGGGGTGGGGACCAAATGGGGAGCCCAACCTACCAAGGAAGTCACGAACTACATGATAATTAAAGTTAACTGCAAGTGCTCAGCTGCTAGGAACCCCAGCATGGGACTGCCTACTTGACAGGGAAACATGAGCAAGAAAAGCAGTAATAAACTGCTTTTTGGATTTGAAATAAAAGCCACCACTCACTTGATTATCATCTGAATCTCATCCATAATCATCACTGGTTTGCTATTTGAGTCAAACTTCTTTTTGCAGAGCTAAAAAAAACAAACAAACAAACCAGAAACATAATCTCAAGGTTATTGATTATCTTCCAAAGTGCTTGTGTGAACTAGTCAGTGATTCTGACTCTTTGGCTGTGTCTTTGAAAGATAACAGTATTTAGACCCTACTGTGCTCTCACTAACTCTCCAATCAGTTAGAAAATCTTAAGATATTTTTTCAAAGAATGGTAAAAGAAAGCAGTGTGTGAGTTCTGGAATTATAGAAAGGTATTATCTGATGATTGACTTTCTATCACTCTGATACTCAATTTAGAAATGGAATGAAAGAAAATAGGAAGAGAATTGCGCCCCACTGATGTGTGGAAGCCCTGAAAAACCTTTAGTCTTGTTTAGCAGTGGAGCTTCTAGGTTAAAGGAAATAATATGAATATATATGAAAGAATTTATTTGAAGCAGGTTGCTTTCTTTATGCATTCATTCTTAAAAAGCTGTGAATCAATTTTGTCATCAATTGAATCTCACTTTAAATGCATGAGGGAGCTCAGTATTTGAAGGAATACTACAGTAAGTCTAAGTAAAGCAAATTTAGCTTTTAGTAGTATATATAATTAGGCAAGCTAAGACTTCTGTTGCATTGATAAGTACTTTTGTATACCAACACTTTTTATAGTGAAGACCTGATTTTAAAAAACTACATTCAATTAGTTTTCGTGAAGTGCAGTGCTCATAGAAACTATAGACTAAAGAATGTGGTTCTCCATCTGGTTCTACAAAATGAAGTCACTAGCTGCAGAAGTCCTGTTGCTGATCTTTACTTAACACATCTTGAAAAGAGTTAGGTGGAAATCAGGATGAGGCACTCTGTCTTTGGGAAAAACTGACAGAACAGGCCTTCAAATAAATACTGTCAGGAAAAATATTATGCACCCAATTTCTTGTATCTTCTTATCCCTTGTTTGCTGCTGTTTAGTCGCTCAGTCATGCCATGCCAGACTCTTCGCGACTCCAGGAACGATAGCCCGCCAGGTTCCTCTGTCCATGGGATTTCCCAGGCAAGGATACTGGAGTGGGTTGCCATTTCCTTGTCTCATCTTCTTATGTCTAGAAGAGCACTAAACTAATTAACAGAGACATTTGCTCCTCGTGACTAGCAGCAGGCTTCTACTGAGATGTGTGCTTGATTATACTTACCCCCTTCGCCAAAATCATATATTTGCTGACCTCACCTCCTACCTATTTGAAGCAGTTCCTCAGAATTATATACGAGGTGGTTTCCTGGGCTATATTCCTCAGTAACTCCAAATAAGATTGAACTCACAGCTTTCATATTGAATGGTTGTTTTTTTCTTCAGTGAACAAAACTTTGGCTGATGGGGGGTAGTCTTAGATGTGCCTTGCTAAAAGATAGAATGAACAGATTAAACTGGAACATTGACAAAGAGAAAGCTGAAGTGGTGTCATCAGGAAGGCTTTAGACCCCGGATGCTTCTAGATGAGATAAGGATAGACCTCTAAGCCAGGTGTTAAGGGAAAAAAACTCTAGGTCTTCGGAGACAAGCGTCCTACATTTTGCAGTGTGACTCTGTGGATTCAAGTCCTAAAACCTCAGCCTACTAGCTGTGCCACCAATGAAGGCACTTAGTCACTCCCTGCCATCTCTTACCTATACAATGGAAATAATAAAATCCCAATTTCAGAAGATGACTGTGAGGATTAAATGCAGTAACATAATAAAGAACCTGGTGCTTAGTCAGCTTTTAGTCACTGTTAACTGTTTCTACTTGGCACAACAGAGTTGCAGAGGCTCCAGTTATTTAAAAGACCAACCAAACCTCAAAAAAAAAAAAAAAAAAGATAGTGCTGAAGGAATTAACACACCATAGGAAAAAAAATGCTAGTTTTCTCCAGCAAGAGAATGCCTCCGGCATTTACAGTTCAATGACTAGGTACTATTTCTAATCATCATCTCATTTAGAATTATAATGAAGAATGTTGGGAATAATTAACCCCATTCTGTAGTCCCAGGAGCCTGTCATTGCAGGTAGGAAGGATTAGGTACCAGCTCTGTCAGTCCTGGCATGCGAGTGCATTTATTTCCCCGAGTGATACCATGTCACCCTGCCTCTCTTTTCAGGCAGGTTCAAAAAGTCCCCCACCCCCCCTACAGTGGCAAGGAGCATTCGTCTCGCGCTTGATAACACTTTTACAGTCAGAGAATAGCAGCAGCTCCTGAAACATCCAGCCCTTTTAAAAGCTTAGGAATGACAACAGCCACGAGTGAGAGTCCCTTTAGAGCCAGATGTGGTAAATCCTCTCTCTTCAGAGCTGCCAGCCTGGAAGCCCACTCCCTCCTTTGTTAGAAATTCTAGTCACAAAAACCTACAATAAAATGCTGCAGGCACATCAATAAAGGATATAATGAAATCAGATGAGTCTTGTTCCTTACATTTACATGCAAAGTATATCAAAGGAGCATCCAGTTTGTTCCTGAGACCAATACAATGGATTATTTTGTGTGGGAGGAGAGAAGATAATATGAAGCTGAATGAGGAAGCAATTCCAATTAAAAGGGCTGTGTTTAAGGCTCCAAAGACAATGCAGCCTTTGCTAGACACTTAGCTATTAGAAGTATCTGGCTGCCGAGGTGGTTTTATGGTAATTGGATGAGAGCTGGGTGGAGAGGAACACAGCAGCACTGCCACAGGGCCCCACGTTCCAGGTCACACTGCTTCCTTTCCAACTCATTCCTGTGTGACCTCAGGGCCACAGGATCTGCCCTAAAGGGCTGCTATGAGGATTAAACAAAATAAAGCATATAAACCCTCTCTGGCTGTGCCAGGCACATGCTAAGCTTTCTATGATGTTTGCTATTATTGTTATGAGTTCCTCTGACTCAGCCCCACACAAAAGCTGGCAAAGGCTGGAATCACTCAGATAACAAGTGACTGGGACCCTGGAAGGGCCTGCCCTTGAGGCAGTGCTATGTGGTGAAGGGCAAGTTGTCTCCTGGTACAAAGGCCTCTTAAAGTCAGCAAGTATTGGACAGCTCAGACATGCACCATTGGAATTAGCTTGCCTGTTTCCCACACACTTTTCATGTTTTATAGCTTTAGAATCAGACACTTGGGAGATGCCAACTTGGAGACAGATTATCCCCTCTGGCAGGCTGTCTGCAATTTTTCTCCAGAATCTCCATTTGTCTTACATGGGAGCCACCTTCTTGAAAGTGAGTACTCAGGCTGCCTCGTGCAGCTCAGATCTGAGAGTGAAATAGAACCACCTATTCGTCTATGTGGGAGGACACATCTATGGGAATCAGGGGATTTAGCTTTTGGCTCTTTCCCCCTTGCTGAATCACCAAAGTGCCTCTGGAATTTCCTTTAGCGCAGAGGTCCCAGATATTCTTGGTTTTGTAACTTTCAATGCCATTCTTCATTGACCTTATTAAAAGGGTGGTAATTTTCAGTTGGAAAACGAAAGTAGCACAGTCCCCACTGCAGTTGTTGCAGTAAAAAAGAGGAAAATGTTTTCTTTTTTCTCTTGGCCTTTTCTGAACGTGTTGTACTTTAACTCTTCCTAATCTGTAGTCTAGAGACTAAGAAAGATTAACCGGATATGATAATCATATCCTGTGTTGGGTGCTCACCTTTCCAGCACTCTCTTCGCAGACCACTTGGTGCTTCCCAGGTGGCGCTAGTGGTAAAGAACCCAGCGGCCAATGCAGGAGACATTCCGTGGGTTGGGAAGATCCCTTGGAGGAGGAAATGACAACCTATTCCAGTATTCTTGCCTGGGAAACCCATGGACAGAGGAGCCTGGCAGGCTACAGTCCATGGGGTCACAAAGAATCAGACATGACTAGAGCGACTCAGCACACACACATACCTTGTAATGCTTCTCCTTTCATGCTACAGAAAGCAGGCCATAGTACAGTTCAAGAAAGACAGTGGACCTAACTACCAAGCCGCCTGACGCAAGTCTATGACTCTTTCTAAAACAATGTTAGAGGAAGAAGAATATAAGATCCTTACACGTTCGTTCCTCATCACCAACCCGACTGCAAGCCCATATCTATATATCCCCTGATTCCTCATGCGGCACAGTCTCCCCTCCGTTAGCTGATGATTAAAAGCCACCTTTCTATTTCCTCCAGACTGTGTCTCTGTATTTTTATTTGCCTTTGGTGGACAGAGAAAGCCAAGATTTTTGGCGACATCACAGTGAGTCACTCCAAAGCATAGATGCAGTTGTCACTCTACAAAGCACAGGATATGCACCTGGATACTCATTTCAAATATGGGCTTTGTTATTGTCGAGACGTAAATGGGCCTAAATCACAGTGCCTCTCAGTTGGGAAAGCCCTGAGGAATATAACACATGAAGCCATCACTCTTATAGTGACATTTTAAAACCAGTCGTGAGGAGAGAGACAATGGAAAGACAGGGCTGCAAAAGGGGCTTTCTTTTCATTTGTAATATTCAATTTCTGTAAGAAAAAGGACCTAGAGCAATTATGGCAAAAAGTAAGTATTGTTAAATCTATGTGTTGAGCACAAGCATTTATATCACTTGGCTGTGTGTATTTTCAAGTATTTTTAATAATTGTGTATATTTTGAAGAAAGAGCAGTACAGTTTTTGGCACCTAAAAAGAGAGGTGTCTCAACTCAGAACAGCCAAGGAAAAGCAAATAGAGTAAGTGAGGAGTTGCTCAAAGCTTTCATCAAGGTGGGTTTCAGAATGATGCTGGAGGGTGCAGCTTGTGTGAAGAAAGTGGCCAATCTGTTTTAAGTTGTTCAATTGCTCAGTTGTGTCCGACTCTTTGCGACCCCACAGACAGCCAGGCTTCCCAGTATTTCACTATCTCCTGGAGCTTGCTCAGACTCACGTCGATTGAGTCGGTGATGCCATCCAACCATTTCATCCTCTGTCGTCCCCTTCTCCTCCTGCCTTTAAGTTAAAGGAGTAAAAAGGACTTGGCAGGTAGCTTGGGTGAAGGGCAACTGCTCTTTAACTCACCAGCAGGGGCTCAATTCAAAGTGCTCTCCTTTTTTCTCTGACTTCATTGAGGTATGAAACATAAATTTAAATGGTTTAACAAGTAGGTAACAACAACAACAAAATTGTTTGGATACTAGTCAGTTTAGACAAAATGGTGCTGAAATGGGCAGTAGCTTTGAAAACCCTCATTTTGAAAATGCAGGCTGGCAAAACCAAGAAAAGTTGCCACCAGAATACAAATTCAGAATTGAATTGTTTTGTTTCTTCATGAAGGGGTAAAAAAAAAAACCCACATCAAAACAAAGAGGAAAAACCCAAGTAGGGTGAATGAATTCAATTGTTCAACTAATCATGAAACTGCCTCCCAAAATGGGCTCACTTAGCAAACATGGAGACTAAACACTCTCCGTGGTCAAGCGGAAGAGTAAAGAACAAATGTGCTCCCTGCACAGAAGTAGGCTGTTGTGAGGAAAATGAAATCTGAAAAGCCATAAAGTGTTGATTGTGGGGAATACAAGTCATAGAAGACCTTCATGTCATTTACCTGTGATAAAAATTTCAGGTTAAGTGGCAAGATAAAGAATAACACCATGAATCATCTTTATTCATGAAAAAGTCCTTAGACAAGGATTTCTCTGACACAGTAAAAATGACTGTCTCAAATCAGACTTTCCTTCTGCCTAAAACTGACCATATAATAAGAAATAATTACATGAAACTCTCTCCGATGTGGACCTGCACACGTCAGTTTCTAGTGTCTTTTCCATAGTCATGGTCCTAATATAAACTGTAAACTGATGCAAAAGGAAGCCGTTTCTGTTTCAACCCACAAGTATATTTTAACCTTTGCTGCTGTTCAGTCAGTCAATCATGTCCGACTCTTTGCGTCTCCATGGACTGCAGCATGCCAGGCTTCCCTGTCCTTCACTATCTTCCAAAGTTTGCTAAAACCCATGTCCATTGAGTCAGTGATGCCATCCAACCATTTCATCCTCTGTTTGCTCCTTCTCCTCCTGCCTTCAATCTTTCCCAGCATCAGGGTCTTCTCCAGTGAGTTGGCTCTTCACATCACGTGGCCCAAGTGTTGGAACTTCAGCTTCAGCATCAGTCCTTCCAGTGAATTCACTGTTGATTTCCTTTAGGATTGACTGGTTTGATATCCTTGCTGTCCAAGGGACTCTCAAGAGTACTCCAGCACCACAGTTCGAAAGCATCTGTTCTTTGGTGCTCAGCCTTCTTTGTGGTCCAACTCTCACATTTCTACACAATTACTGGAAAAACCATAGCTTTGACTATACAGACCTTTGTCAGCAAAGAGATGTCTCTGTTTTTCAATACACTGTCTAGGTTTGTCATAGCTTTTACGTAATTTCCAACATATTGTGACTGAGGAGACAAATTTCTGGAGGCCAAAGGATGAGATGGTTGAGTGGCCTCACCAACTCAATGGATATGAATTTAAGCACACTCCGGGAGACATTGAAGGACAGGGAAGCCTAGGGTGCTGTAGTCCATGTGTGCATGCTAGGTCGCATCAGTCGTGTCCAACTCTTTTGTAACTCCATGGACCAGAGCCTTCCAGGCTCCTCTGACCATGGGATTCTCCAAGCAATAATACTGGAGTAGTTTGCCATGCCCTCCTCCAGGGGATCTTCCCACCTCAGGGATCAAACCCGCATCTCTTATTTCTCTTATTATCTCTTATCTTAACCTTGCATTGGCAGCTGGATTCTTTACCACTAGAATCACCTGGGAAGCCTGTGCTGCAGTCCATAGGGGTCACAAAGAGTCGGACAAGACTTAGTGACTGAACAACAAACCTCATGTACGTGTTTTCAGACCATAGAGATTAAACATGACTTATCCTTCCAAAACTACTAAAAGGACCCAGAGAGACACATGGCTATTTTTTTTTTATAATTTTAAAAATTATATTGAAACAAACACAGAGATTGTGTTTGTTAGGGTGTTTTGGGTTGCAGAAATCAATTTAAGTTAGTGAATACACACCAAGAGAATATTTTATAAGATACAGGGCGACCCAAGGTTGAGAATACATGAGACCTCGGAAGCAGCCATCACTCATCACTGTGTCTCTCTGAGAAACGGCTTTGTCTTCTTGGAAGAAGAGCTTTCTTTGCTACTCAGTCCCCATGATGAACAGGAAGAGGACATCTATAGCTTGCAAGCCCGAAAGTTTTAAAGTACCTGTCATTCCACAACTGCTGGCCTGTGCTCACACTCCCTCATCCTCACACACCCACTTCATCTTGGATTCCCTCACTTAACTCCAATGTGTGGTTAAGGGATGTTCACTGGTCTAGCTTGAACTACGAGTCTGTGGCCAGCACTTTAGACCACACAGCTGCTGAGAGTGATCCCAGTAGGTCTCCAGAGAAGAGGATGTGGCAAATGACCTATGAATTTCACTACACATATGCTACAGAGCAGAATGCCTTCATGCAAAATACTTATAGAATGCCTCCTCTGTGCCTGATGTTTTCTGAGGTTCTGGGGGCACAACAGTGAAAAAAAAAAGATAAAGTTTCTCCTCCCAGGAAGCTTAGAGTCCACTGAGGAAGGAAACAATAAAGAAATACTCAGTAAAATACCTAAGATATCTGTTGGTTGTAAATACAGTGAACAGCAGTAACGGCGAGCTCAGACATAGTTAACAACCAGCTCTCTGGAAGGCATTTGATAATTTCTGTGGTATTTATCGGAGAAGGCAATGGCACCCCACTCCAGTACTCTTGCCTGGAAAATCCCATGGATGGAGGAGCCTGGTAGGCTGCGGTCCATGAGGTCTCTAAGAGTAGGACACGACTGAGCGACTTCACTTTCACTTTTCACTTTCATGCATTGGAGAAGGAAATGACAACCCACTCCATTGTTCTTGCCTGGAGAATTCCAGGGATGGGGGAGCCTGGTGGGCTGCTGTCTATGGGGTCGCACAGAGTCGGACACGACTGAAGCGACTTAGCAGCAGCAGCAGCAGCAACAGTGACAGTCCATGGGGTTACAAAGAGTCAGACATGACTGAAGTGACTTAGCCGACACACACGGTGACTTTCAAGCTCTCAGTGTGATATCCCTGACCATGGACTTGGGAGGAGATGAGCTGTAATGCACTATTGCAGAGTAGCCCCACCATAGACAGACACAAGGGATATAACCTCAAAGCACAGATGAGGGTAAAACATAGTAAAAGAACTAGGACGTTATGAGTTTTTAGGATCTATTACTTTTGTTTTTAACATTATCAATTTCATTGTAATTTGAACTATTTAATTTTTAGTGATGGCTTTGTTTAATAACTAGCTCACAGAATTCCTGAAAATTTTATCCTCTGTTATCACAGGCCAGTATGAGCCAGATCCAGGACACCACTGGAGGTAAGGAAAACAAAGCAGACGGAGGGGTGGTGTTCCAGATACTGGAACTGCTGTGTAACTAACCACCCAAGACTTAGTGGCTTGGAATAAGAACTGTTCTACTACATCTCATACTTCTGCGGACCAGACAGGGCCCAGATGGGGGAGTCCTTCTAGTCAGTGATGTCAACTGGCAGATGGACTAGTCTTGAAGGTCCAGAGCGTCTGCAGCCTCAGTGGAGGTGACCAGAAGCCTGGGCTAAGCTGGAATTCTTGAGTGGAGTGCCTCCACTTTACTTGAGCATGGCAGCTTCAGGTAATCAAATCCAGGACTCCCAGAGAAACTGTTCTAAGAGGCAGGAAGTGGAAACTGTCAGCCTCCTAAGGCCTGGGCCTGGAAACTGTCCCAGCCCCACATCTGCCATATTCTGTTGCTCAAAGAAACCACAGGACCTGCCTACATGTAAGTGACAGAGACGCTGTCTCTCCACAGGAAGGGGATCAAAGAACGTGCGGCCATCCCCAATCCACCACAGAGAGGGAACAGTAGTGGTCACGGAGCTCTGATATTTTAAAGATGGTGGTTGGGGAAGACTTTTCTACTGAGGTGATTTTTTTTTTCTCCTAAGAACCAAGCCATATGAACAAATAAAATGTGCATATGAGTTATTGAGTCCAGGTTTTGGCAGTAATTCTAAGTCCTTAGACCCCGCTCTACCGTAAGTGGGGAATATCTGACAGTGACCACTTAAAAGCCAAGTCTTACTACCCAGGTGAAAGACACCAAAGTTCAAAGAACCCAGGCACCTGTTCCCAGACACCAAGCAAGGCCTTGAATACTGGTCAGTAGCAGAATGTAACCTGAGCCCAGTTCTTCTACCCAGATCTTCTATTTAAAAGCTCAGTGCTTCTTCTATGGGCTTCCACTATGGCTCAGATGGTAAAGAATCTGCCTACAATACAGGAGACCCAGGTTTGATCCCTGGGTCAGGAAGATCCCCTGGAGGAGGGAATGGCAATCCATTCCGGTATTCTTGCCTGGAGAATTCCATGGACAGAGGAGCCTGGTGGACTACAGTCCACAGGGCACAAAACTTTTTCTAATCAGTGTTAGCACATGACTCAGCATTTGACACTTTCCTTTTATAAAATACACATATTTCATATAGATAAGAATGTACATTCCTTAAGAGAGACTTACTTTTACACTTCTCCAGGGCTGCTGTGTACAGTACACTATGCAAGATATCACCAGGTACACTACGCAAGATATTACCAGGTTAAGAGTATGCACTTGGCCTGCCAGGCTTGTGATGTGGGGCAGGACCACGCCATCTCAGAGGGATGGGTATCTTTTTCTGTTCCTATGAAAAAGCAGCAGGTAGTAGCCCTGTACTTCTCTTACAAAAGTGCACTTCGTGTAACATAGTGATGGGCATGCCTAGAAGGATCCTGGGGAGGTGGGTAGAGTGAACAGGTTGTACTGATTAATAGCATTCAGATTCCTCTGGAAGTTTGTCTTATGGACACGCTATGATTATCTATTGCTGTATAATGAACCACCCCAAACCTAGTAGACGATATAGATCTTCAACTGAAAACTTCCTTTGGTTCCGACCCTGTGTGACCCTATGGACTGCAGCCAGCCAGGCTCCTCTGTCCATGGGATTTTCCAGGCAAGAATACTCGAATGGGTTGCCATTTCCTCCTCCAGGGCATCTTCCTGACCCAGGGATCAAACCTGTCTCTTTTGTCTCCTGCATTGGCAGGTGGATCCTTTACTGTTAGTGCCACCTGGGAAGACCCTCATCAATTTAATAGCCACTTTATTGTGCTCACGGATGCTTGGGGTCAGGAATTCGGATAGGGCAGAGTAGGGGTATATTGTCTCTGTTTCATGATGTCTGGGGCCTCAGCTGCAAAACTCATTTGGGAGCTGGAATGATCTGCAGGCTTCCTTCCTTATATGTCTGGGATCAAGCTGAAAGGACTCAAAAGCCAGCCTCCACTGGGACTGTCAATAGGAGCATGGGCATGTGGCCTTCTCCTGTGACTGGGGTTTCCCACAGCGTGGCGGCTGGCTCTGACACAGAGCACCAAAGGAGGGATGTCCAAAAAGCAAGCCTTCTGAGAAAGCCTGGGGGTAGCTGCATGGCCTTCCAAGCCCAACCTCGGAAGTCACCATCTCCAAGACACATTACTGGCTGCAAGCATGTAACTGTGGCCAGCTTACACTCGAGGGCAGGGAAGTGAGACTCTGCCTCTTGATGAGGACTAGCATGTGGGATGAGAGATGTCGTCGTGGCCATCTTTGGAAAATGCAGCCTGCCACAGGGCACATCTCTTCAACAACCCAATACCACCTGGGTTGGGAAGATCCCTCGGAGGAGGGCATGCAACCCACTCCAGCATTCTTGCCTCGAAAATCCCATGGACAGAGGAGCCTGGCAGGCTACAGTCCATGAGGTCACAAAGAGTCAGACAGGACTGAGCGACCAAGCACACACATACCACCAAAGAAATGGAGCTGTGATTGAGGGATGCAGCCCCTTAACTGCGCCCCTCCCCCAACAACAATGATGCTGGTGCCAAAGGGCCCTCTGGGGCCAGGTACAGAGTGACAGCATCCTGAGGCCAGCACCTGAGCCCCCAAAAGCCTCTCTCTTTCAAGTTTGCAGTCAGAATGTGAGCTGAGCATAGGCCATGATGGCAGCTTCAAATGCCCCAGCTTCTTTTCGCCCTTGGGCTTAGTGGTTATGCCATGAGCCTGACACGTTGAGGGTTTGTCTCTTTTTCTAATCTGTGGGCCACCAGCTAACTGTCAGAGTTATCAGGGCTCAGGCCAAAGCCAGATGTTCTTAACAGATGTGCAAAGTAGGCAGTTCCCGTTTTACATCTTTTTAAGTTGTCTGATGCTATATGATGGCTTTTTTAGTCTAATTTAGGGTTGAACACCCCTGGCAAGGCAATTGTAGCCATTTCCTCTATTTTAGTTCACACAAAGAAACCCAGCCCTGATTTCAAACCTTTTTTAACTAATTGGGTGGCCTTCTGCAGCTGGGCTGTGGAAACCAAGGGAAGTTTCAAATTGAAGATTATATATTATATATATATAGAGAGACAGTTGTGAAATGCATTCTGTCCAACCCACCCCTTGCCACTATTTCTCTCCATTATTAATATAAGTAAGAATGTAAGAAACCACCAGACATAACTGCAAGCACATCATAGTGCTCTCTTTCGGCCTCTACCCTATCAATTCTACCTGGATTTCATATCTGGAGGCTTTGAGGAAAAGTGCAGTAAAGCTCCTGCTTAGTTACAGCATATCACCAAATAATAAATACCAAGTCCACCCTTCCCCCGCCCCTTTCCTCTGATCTGGCTTTGCTCCAGTTGTGATGTCTGCAAAACGAGCTGTCACCAGATCAGACTTCTTCAGGTCAGAAGTGGGAGGGAGCTGTACACCCGCAAATGAAATGCCCCTGTGAACACAGGATTTATTTCCTCTTTCGAGTGCTATTCATGTGCTTATAAACAAACTGCTTTTATTATTCAACTTATAAAACTCCGCTGTTTAAAGTCTGCATTTAACTACATTGCACACTAACATCTGTGACAATGAAAAATGCACTAACATGTTCCATTTCCCACCCTCCCATCACCACTACCCGCCCCCCACCCCCCGCCAATATGACAATGTACATCCAAGATTATAAAGTGCTAAGATGGAAACCAGGTATGTATAGGAGAAGAAATACTTATGAGAGGATGTGAGAGTGACTATCAAATGTTTGTTAGGAATGAGAATGAACTCTGTGTGGAGTTGGGTGAGCCTTGGAAAGGTCTAGGTGAGTGAGCTGACAGAACCCATGCGTGACTCACAGCCGGCTCCGACTAGGCCTGTAGTGCCCTTGGACTCAGTAAGAAATAAAACATGGAAGTAAATATTTTGTGACTAACACAAAGGCTGCGTTCCATGGTAACAAGGTGACCCCAGAGCATCAGACATCCCTCCTGCCACCTGCACCTCCCCACCCCACCAGCCAGAAACGATGCAAAAGGCAAGCCAAGGCTCAGGGCTCTTGTAATCTGGGAAGTTCCTCCAGGGCTGGTAGATTCACTGAACTTCATGTCCACTTCAATCCATTAGAAACAGAGGCACAGAGCTGCCAAAGCTGTTTGTAACTTTAATGTATGTGTAATGGCTGATTTTGTGGATCAGTCTGGCTGGGTCACAGGACTCAGTCAAGCACCAGTCTAGAGACTTCTGTCAAGGCATTTTTTAGATGTGATTAACATTTAACTCAGTAGACTTTAAGTAAAGCAGAGTACTCTCTATCAGTGTGTGTGTGCTTGATTAATTTACTTAGTAGGGACTGCAAGCTGCCAATACCCATTTTTCTCTTCTTTCTTGGTGTCAGAATCCTAATTTTATTTAGGATGGTAACGTTCTAGCTAAAAGACTACGTTTCCCAGTTTGCCTTACAGCCAAGGATGGCCCCATGATTTACCTCTGTCCAATGACAGGTGAGCATTGTTGAGTAGGATTTACAGGAAAGCTTCTTTAAAAAGAAGAAAGGCTATTGGCATGTACCCTGTCTCCCTTTTTGAGTTTTCTCTCTGGAACTCTGATGGTGTTTTGAACTCAGTGACCTTCTTGAATCATGAAACCACCCACTAAAAATGGCAGAGCAGAAAAATACCAGCTCTGGACTGGCTACTCCCTTATACTTGAAGAAAAACTAAACCACTAACCTTTAAAAACCACTATAATTCCGGTTTGTGAACAACAGTGTACTGTAATTCCGAAATGATCAGATAATACACAGAAGCTACAGTAATTCAAAGCAAACCTCAACAGTCCTCAAACCCAGGCCATCATTTATGGTCTGGTCCAGCCTGTCTTATAAAATGGATAGTATTATTAGTCCCACTTTACAGAAGATGAAACTAAGTTACAAAGAAGCTAAGTAACTTGCCAAGATCACATAATCAGCAAGTGACTGAGCTTTGAACTTAGATCTAGTCAATTCTGAAATTTGCACTCTTTTTTTTTTCTTAATAAAATATGGAATGCTTCATGAATTTGCGTGTCATCCTTACACAGGGGCCATGCTAATCCTCTCTGTATCTTGGAATCTGCACTCTTAACCACAGTGCCTCCCAATGGTAAAGCTAAGAATAATGGGTGGAAGTCATGGGACACAGACTCCCGTTCAATATAAGGAAGACTCTTCTAAAAGGGGGCTGTTCAATAACAGCATAACTAGGAATATGTAATTAAAGACTGAATAACCACTCTTAGGGCTTTCCAGGTGGCACTAGTGGTAAACAATCCACATCTCCTGATGCAAGGGACGCAGGTTCGATCCCTGAGTCAGGAAGATTCCCTGGAGTAGGAAGTGGCAACCTACTCCAATATTATCCAGTATTAGTCTATTTCAGTTCACCCAAGTCTACATATGTGTTCTGACAGAATTAAGCACTCCATACTAGGAATTTTAAAAAGAAAGGAAAGGGCAAATTTAATATTAATACTGGCTATTCTAGTTCTTGACTTCCTTGTAGTTTTAGTTCTAGTTCTTGACTTCCCTGTAGTTCAAATGGTAAAGAATCTGCCTGTGATGCAGGAGATCAGGGTTCGACCCCTGGGTCGGGAAGGGAATAGCAATTCACTCCAGTATTCTTGCCTGGAGAATTCCAAGGACAGAGAAACCTGGGGGGCCAAAGTCCATGGGGTTGCAAAGAGTCGGACATGACTGAGCAACTAACACACATACACACACATTCTAGTTCTTAATTTGGGTAGTGGGATGGGGGGTCTCCATTTTATTACTGTGTTTCATCACTTATGTATATGTTCCAATGTCTTTTAATATATATTAAACATGACATGCTTGGTGGGCTATAGTCCATGGAGTTGCAATGATTTGGACACAACTTAGCAACTAAACCAAACACGACATTCTAAGTGGCTTAGTGGTAAAGAATCTGCCTGCCAATGCAAGAGATGCATGAGACCCAGATTCAAACCCTGGGTCAGGAAGATCCCCTGGAGGAGAAAATGGCAGCTGGTTCCAGTCCATGGGGTCGCAAAAGAGACACAACTGAGCATGCATGTGTGAAAACATGACATAATGGTCTTTATTAGTGAGAAGGTAAGTGGCCAACTTGGTTTGGGTGTTATATGCAAGGGGAGTGGTAGCCTGTGCCCATTCACTGCACCCTCACCTCTGGGCTGAGACTGGAGCCTCTGTGGCCTCAGTACTCCTTCTTCTTGGAGACAGCATCTCAGTGAGGGCTCTTGGACCATGACTGAGTTGACCACCTGCCTCTCACCTGTTCCTGGGCAGTTTGGAGCAGTAGAGCTGAGTCTCAGGGCACCATCTAAAGAGTATGAACACAATGGTAACAGAGGCATCCTGGGTCTGTGCTCAGAGTTCATGTCTTTTTAGTGTCTCCATCTTCTCTCCACTCCTGTTGTGGCCCTCTCTTCTGACTTCTTACTCCTTCCTCTTCTCTGAGACTTCACCTTTAGAGCAGGAAGCTTTCCCTCATTGAAATTTTTTCTTCTTAAAATTCATTCAGAGTTGTAAGGGGCCCTGAACTGATGTTCGATTGCTGTCTCTTATTCTGGGAACATGGGAAAAATTAATAAAGCAAGACACTCTTCTGACAAGATGGATTTGACCAAAACAATGTATTTTTTTTTAAAACATTCTAAGACATAATATCAGAGAAGGCAATGGCAACCCACTCCAGGTCTCTTGCCTGGAAAATCCCATGGACAGAGGAGCCTGGTAGGCTGCAGTCCGTGGCGTCACTAGGAGTCCGACACGACTGAGTGACTTCACTTTCACTTTTCACTTTCATGCATTGGAGAAGGAAATGGCAACCCACTCCAGTGTTCTTGCCTGGAGAATCCCAGGGACGGGGGAACCTGGTGGGCTGTCGTCTCTGGGGTCGCACAGAGTCGGACACAACTGAAGTGATTTAGCATCAGCAGCAGCAGCAAGACATAATATACTTTCTACTTGAATACCAAAAATGTTAGAATGACTTCTCTTTTAATTTTCCAAGGTGAGAAAAACTCAACAATACTAAATGGCAAACATCCCTATAGACAGGCTTATACTTACAGACACTTTTGGCTTCTAGTCCTTTGGTTAGATAACACGAAAAGAATGATAAACGTCCTATAAAAAAAACAGATTGCTGAGTTGGGAAGGAAGTTGCACACATGGCCTTCTCTCATTGATATCCCAAGAAGGTTTTTCTGTCAAATTAGTGAGAGCTCTTTGTTGGAAACCATAGCAACTGGGCTTAGAAAAAGGAACTTATTGGAAACATAGCAGGTGACTCACAGGACTAGAAGGCTGGAGAATCAGTCTGGGAAAATGGCCAGAACTCCAGCTGGCCAGCAGGACACAAAGTCAAAGCCACGTCATCAACGGGACAGATTCTGAGGACACCCCGCTGTCCCTGCAGCCTCTGTCACCAGCCGCTAGACTCAGTGCCACCGGCGTGACCTTAAATGGTTCTGTATGTTCACATCACCAGCTCAGGACTGAAGGACTTGAGAAAGTGCATCTGATTGCCAAGCGACAAAATGTCTGCACCCTCGTCTCAAGGGGGCTGGCAGAGAGAAATTTGGCCCTTTGTTTTATTACCAGTGAGTTATAAGAATTCTTTGTATATATTGAGCATAAGTACTTTGTCTGTATATGTACTACAGTATCTAAGATGGCTCTTCACCACGTCATGTCTGCTAATGCTGGAATACCCAAGATGGCTCCTTCATTCATGAGTTTGGAACCCAAGCTGGGAAGAATTAGACATCTCCTCTCAATAGAAGATATCACACAGAATTTGTGGCCAATCTCTGAGACATGTTATAATTAGAGATCTCAACATTAGTGTCAACTATCAACTTACTCTCAATTGCTCAAACTCACTGAAATCATTAAATAACAAAATAGCAAAAAATGATAGTTTTCAAAGTGCTTGCATATATTTTATGACACCCTCACAAGAACCTTATGAGTTAAGCAGGTAGACATTAATATCCTCACTTACTGACACTGCTGAGGCCCAGTGATATTGGTGCCTTGTTCAACACAAAAGAATCGCAACTAGAATCCAGATCTTCGGCCTCTAGAGCAATGTCTTCTCCTATATGCCTTGCCATTTCTGCTTAGGTATACAAATCCTCCTAATTCAATAAGCCTCTTCTTTCGTAGAAATATAAGTTTGTGGTCGTCCTCAGTTACTAATGAATTATTTATTCATGAATTATCAGACAGGAAGAGCTGTCTATTTAAATAATTAGGTACTATTCAGTGAAATCCTATTAGAACCAAAAGTTCTGTGGTTGTAAGGAATGAGAATGAATGAGTTGATTTGAAATTGCACCTCTGTTTAGTGACAGTATTATGCATATGATTAAAAATAAAGAAGCCAAAATTTTATTTACTGACACAGAAATTCTAAGAGTCCACTGTAATTGAGAAAAGCAAATTGCAGAGCCTTATGTGAATACACACACAAGAATGCATATAAACATATATATTTTTCAGACATGTGTTTGTTAGTACACATGCAAAAAATCCTCTAAAGGTGATGTTAATAGTGTTATATCTTATGGATTCTATACTGCTTGAATTTGAAAATATATCATTCTTTAATAATTTGTTAATAAAAGATTTTTAATCTCTTCAGTCCTTTCAGAAACACATAATTATCTGATTTAAGCATCTTCACAACTTTTGTAATCCTAAGTAAGGTACAGGAATAAACAAATGAACAAACAAAACTACTGGAGTGGGTTGCCATTTCCTTCTCCAGGGGATCTTCCCAAGCCCGAGATCGAACCTGAGTCTCTTGTGTCTCCTGCACTGCAGGCGAATTTGTTACCACTGGGCCACCTGCGAACAAAACTACAGATGGTATCATATTAAGGAAAGGAATTCTATATTTGCTGATTCACCTCCCAACAGAAATTACTGAGATAGTATCTTTTTAGTACTCAGCATAGGGAAAAGTGTTCTTAAACAAAACAATACAAAAGTATCCTCTGGGCTAAACATAATTGACTTCCAGAAACTCACTGGTTTGGAGCTCAAAAGAGATAGGCATTTCTTTGCAAACCAAGAAGTGACCATTGCTCACAGATCTCAAAAGACAATAAAAGAAATAGCAAACCAACTTAGACCTGCATGTATAGTAAACTTTACCTAAAAAGCATTCCAGTTTACATTAAATTACTTAGAAATTCCAAACCAAACTGTGGCCCTACTAGGTCATAAATCAGGCAAAAGAGGACCTGGGAGATTGGCAAAGCTAGCTGGGCTAAAATAGAGTGAAACTCCTTTCCTATATGTCTTCAATTTGGGAATAAAGTAGAGTTCAAAGAGCCAAAGGTCAGGGTCTGGACAGGAATACCATCTGTGGACGGGTGCTCCAGATAAAGCCAGGAGCGGGGTTATCCAAATCGGTTAGGATTGAGAACTAGAGCCTGTGGGGAGCCATCAAACACAAACCTAGTTAGTGATAATGACCTGCCATTTGTTCAGTGACCGCCATGCTGTCACTTTTCATACTTTATCTCACAGCCCGCAGCCTCCTCACAAACAGGGTCTTAGCTTCTTCAGATGACAACACAGACTTAGAAGGGTTACAGGGCGTGCCCAAAGCCATGATGCTAGTGAGTGACAGAACCCGAATTCAAGCCCAGACCTTTCTCAAAGCCTATATTCTTTCCAACAGACCAAACTCTGGTGATCTAAAGGGTCCAAGAGAATTTTGTGAGAATAGTAAAGTCAGGAACCATGAGACTTAGGCGGTGAGCTGACGTGCCAGTTCCATCAGGTCTACTTGTTCTGGACTTCTCCTGGAAACACAGGCTAGTTTGATGTTTTCCTTTCATGTAATATATGGGTACACCTGCCTAGTGGGTGTTGCATCTTCACAGAGTCATGGGGCAGATAAAGTGAAATGAATATGATGGTGTTCCAAAAGCAGCCAGGCTCCTCTGCCAAGTGTCAGGTTGGATGTAAAAGGTAGAGAGAAACAGAAGAGACAGGGTGCTGGAGTCAATGACTGAATAATGAAGCATGAACCCCAGGCTCTGTCTAGATACTCATGAGGCTCCCTTTTCTAAGAGGAAGACCATGCACAAAGACGTGATGAAAAATTGTGGAGCCTGACCGAGAAGGAAAACCAAATGAGAAACGCGTTTGAGAAGGATATCATTAGCACATCAAGTGCCAAAGGAAGAATAAACCAGAGGAGGACTGATATAAAGCCCGAACTTGGACATGAGAAGGGCACAGATGACCTTTGAGAGGGGAGATCTGGGGTGTTTGGGAGGACACGTCAAAAAACAGTGACCTAACGTACGGGTGGAAATGTTGGAATAAACCTGACTTTGTCAAGAAGCATGATCATCAGAAATAGATGGTGAACAAGTCAAAGGAAGGGAATCAGTCTTGGATTAGAGACATTGTGAATGGAGATACAGATGAGGGAGGAAGAGTCATGATTCAGAGATGTAAGACAGAGGAATTAACTGGTGGAGTGTGGTCCCAGATGAATGGGGAGGGTAAGGATTCTGCACACTGAGAGAATCTTTCCTTAAAGCAGATGGAGGAGAGAAATAAGACTGATTATCAAGTAGACATGTGAAGGGAATTTTTTTTAGGTATTTTTCATTGGTGGCAAATATATTCAGGATTTTTTTTTACTATTACTATACCAGAAGGATGGACTTGATTCAAGAAAAGGGCACAGAATAGCAGAAATGAGTTCAAGTTCCTAGCTTTGTTCCTTATTATCTCTGTGACTTGGACAGATTTTCTGAGCTTTGCTTTGCTCACCTTTAAATTAAGATGATTATCTATGTCCTGACTCCCAAAGTGACTCCCAAGTTAAATATCTAGAAATTCAGATTGTTAAGTCATTGGTAGTTTGGAACTGGCCATGGTGTGAGCATTTACACCACGGTGACAAGCAAATGTTAGAAAGCAAGCCTTCCCAAGGGCTTGCATTGCCTGCTTCCCTTATATTAATAATATTGTCAGGCCGAAACGAGAGACTGTTTGTGAAAACACTTTGCAAAGAACCAAGCTCTATATAATGTGAAGAGCTTTTATTATTAATATTGACAAGTGTGGCGGCATGAATTTTTCACCTATTGATTAGAATTTTCTTTTCTGTCCCCTGCCCACCATTCTTAACATATAGCCTTTCGTATTTCCTTGCCTTAGCAATTTTTGCAGGGCCGAAGGCAAAGATGCTTGAAGGCAATGGCTCTTCCAATCTTATTAAAGGACTATACATACCAAAGATACAGTACTGAGAACAGGAAGAAAAATGGGAATATCGAAAAGGCTTCAAGGAGAGATTCCCAGTGGCCTGAGAAGGGCAGAGGTTTTATAGGAAGCAGAAGGGAACCAAGTCTGGATGCCTAACAACTCCCTGAGAGGCACAAGACCTCAGGAAATGGCTACAGAGTGGATCTGTAAAACCTTCCTGGGTAGGCAGCTTCTCAGACTCAACTCAGTATCCAGATGCACAAGACCACAGTCAAGCATATTTAGATTCAGAATCTAGGACAGGAAATCCTGTCAGCAGGGCAGCAACAGTGCTCCCTTTCCCCTGGGAAGTGGTCCATGCAGCAATCCATATGGCACCGTGGGTTCTCCTGTTTGGTTTTCCAGGCTTCCAGTGCAACGATATGAGACCACATGAGGTCCGTGTGGGATCCCTGCCCCGGTCTAGACCCTCATGCCCCACAGGAGGTAGCATTTCCTGTAACAACTCCACAGGAATAGCTGCTGTGCCTGGCGCCCTCAAAGAACTTGCACAGTTTTGAGTCACAGCTCTCAGGAAGCCCAGAGCTATGGCTTCCCTCAGGTTCTAGGTTTTCCCTGTGTAGATACAGTTCACCATGAAGGCTAATTTTTGCCATAAGTCACTCTGCCTAGTAATAACACATCTGACACAGTAATTTTCTTAGGTCTTCAGAGGAAACAGAGAAAGTTAACAGAAAGTAAAATCTCAAGTTGAAAGGGAGAGGGTCTTTTAAAACACTTTATTCATGGTCGGCCCAAGCAGGCAGGCACAGGGACTCCCAGCCTCACCAGAGACACCCTTGTCGCAAGTGTGGCCCAGAGGCAGCGACACTGGGCGTAAAACATAAAGGTCATCCTGCTGGTGGCTGAACAGAAGTCTTGGACGTCCCTGGGGGTCCAGTGGTCGAGAATCCTACTGCCAGTGCAGGGGACATGGTTTAGATCCCTGGTCTGGGAAGATCCCACGTGCCGCAGGTCAACTAAGCCCATGCACCACAACTGCTGAGCTTGCTCGCTAGAGCATGGGAGCCAAAACTACAGAAGTCCGAGAGCCTGTGCTCTGCAACAAGAGAATCCACCATGAAGAGAAGCCCAAACACAACTACAGAGGAGCCCCTGCTCGCCGCAACTAGAGAAAGCCCACACACAGCAATGAGGACCCAGTACAGCTAGAAAGGAATAAATTAAAAAAAAAACAGCAGTCTTCTCTCCCAGACCCTCCTATTCTATTGACTGTTAAATCAGCTCCCACAAAAATTACAGTGAAAAAATCCCCTTGACCTGTCCCTATATACCTCAGGTTCCAACTGCAGTAAGAATTTATCATATCATTCTTGAGAGTGAACCAGTTAACATTTGCAGAGCAGGCAAAAGATGAAAGATACATTAATAACAGCACCAGGCATGCACTGGGGGCTGCTCATCCTCTGGGCACTTAGCAATCACAAATCATTCAACGGCTGTTTGCAAAGTATTATCGGTCCATTCCCAGTGCAAACAACCTCCACTTTATAAGAGAATTCTAATCCCAAACTATCTTGTCATTTTAAAAACATTACTTTTCAAGACCTGGCATTATGCTGAGTTGTTCTTTTAAAAGATTGATGAGAATCCTCGTAGTTTAAAATAACTAAAGGCAAGAGCCACTTTTAATATGTACTGTGTAAGAATTTTTTTTTAGAAAAAATTTTTAATTATAGAAGTAATACATTAGTACAGACTCATTATAAGAAAAATCCAAACAACACATTTAAAGCAAAAGTCTTCCTGGCCCTCTTCCCACTGAACTTCCCTCCTTGGAGGTGACCAGGATATTAATTTGGTATATCCTTCCTTCCCTTTTACTCTTCATTTATAATTAATGTTTTGAACTATAAATGATTCTCAGTACAACTATTAGAGTGTATGGTTTAGTCAGAGACTCCTTGTCTCCTCCTCTTTCTATAAAGGCTCTAGGAGGACTTCCCTGGTGGTCCAGTGGTTAAGAATTCGCCTGCCAATGCAGGGGACAAGGGTTCAAACCTTGGTCTGGGAAGATTCCACGTGCCACAGGGCAACTAAGCCAGCGTACCACAACTACTGAGCCCGCACCCTAGAGCTCAGGCTCTGCAACAAGAGAAGCCAGTACTGTGTGTGTGAAAAGCCCACACATCGCAACTAAAGAAAAACCCGAGCAACAGTGACGATCTAGTCCCATCACCAGGGCCCCACTCGCATGACCTAATCTAACCTTAATCACCTCCCCCAAACCTGACAGTTTCCTAATATATCCCCATGGGGATAGGGTTCAGTGTAGGAATTTTTGGAGGGTCCGTATTTCCCCAGAGGACATGAGATATACAGAGAACCCTTCAGAAAGTTTATCGTCCTCTTTCCACCATGTGAGGATACGAGAATTCTGCAACTAGGAGAGTGCCCTCACCCGACAATTTGGCACCCTGATCTTGGAACTAGAAGAACTAGAAGAACCAGACCTAGAAGAAATAAATTCCTGCTGTTTATTAATGGAAAAAAAAAAGTTTATCATCAGGAAATGTTAACAATTTCAAAATTAGCTACACACATGTTAGGGGAACCAAGAACTTGTTACTTTTCCCTTAAGAAACAAGAGATGTCTACAGAATGGGAGACGAACGTGGCCCAGCAGCTTCCCTCTATAAACATGCTTAGCATCCAGCGTCCCTGAGCTGTTCCAGCGCCCCAGAACCCTCTTGTGACAAGCCTGAAGAGAGCTGGCATTTCCAAACCGTGCAGCTCAAGCTCCAGAGTGTACAGAATGATGCATTCAGCTAAGTAGACGCTGTCGGCGCTGCTCCCCGCCCGCCCTCTCCCCCTCTGAAGTTTCCATTACCCAAGGGCTTTGATCTGGTAAACAAATCTGAGTCCAATCACATGGCAAAGGTTCCCTTTCTCTCTCCTCTCTGTGCTTGGGAGAACTGAACAATTAACAAATAGAGTGTGTTCTGGGACAGTTCATGATTTTGTACCTGATTTGGGGAGACTGAAAAGCAGCCCTTGCAAACAGTCTCTTTTGCCAGCTTCCTCCCTCCCCTTCCCCCTTCCTAAGCCCTGGGATTCCCCCTAGGGATTTTACAGAAACCAGCCCATCTGGAATATTCTGCTGACAGAAAGTCAGTAATTGATGCCAGCCGGAGAAAGCACAACTTCTGCAACTGCTTTAATTCCAGAAAAAGTCTTGCCTGCCTTGCAGCATTCACTTGAGCCAGGCCTTGCTTCATCCGGCCGGGTAGCCTCAAGCACCTGAGAAAGTTTCCAGAATGCAGTGCTCCGTGGATATTTGTCAGGCTGAATTAATTGCATTGAAGGCATTTGATCTCTCTGAATCTCATTTGAAGATGGGAATAACCATACATACTTCACAGTGTAAGGATTTCTTTAACCATATTGTTTGGCATCTCAAAAAAATCTATTCGGTCCCTATGTCCCTAAAGGATAAATGGGATGCAGTTTCTTGCAGCTGAGTGTCCGAGAGGCGTGGAGCTTACTGGATGAGTGCTATTGAGTGGGATACTTCATCTCTCTGAGTTTCTTCATTTGTAAATACAGAAAAATACCTACTTTAGGGTTATTGTGGAGCACTAAATGAGAAGACATGTAAAGGTCATGATACAAGTATTGCCTGCAGTAACTGTTCTAGAAATGTTAACTATTAGCCTTATGTGCATAATCTGTACACTGTGGGCACATGACCGGAAATCAGCAAATGGTAAGTGGATAAGTCTATGAGAGAACACAGCTGTATCAGTTGGGAATGTGTTTGGCTGCATGTGATAGAAACCCTGCTAGAGTGACTAAACCAAGTAGCTGGTTATTTCTCTCATGTAATACAAAACCAGATGTAGGCAACCCAGAGCTGAGAGAACCGCTCAAGGAAGTCATCAGGGACCCAGGCCCTTTCTGAGCACATGGCCCTCATTCTCAGATTTGCTGTTTCTTCCAGGAAGAAGTGGGGAAGGGCTTCAGTTGCCTCATCTATAAAATGAGAACAAGCTCAGTCTTTCTACTGAATAAAAAAAAAAGGAAATCACAAACACAAGCAGATGATGACATTTTTGAAAAAAAACATAATGAAACAAAAACTGGTTGGAGTAAGGTAATAGACTTTCATTGTTAGCTCTATGGAAGTCTATACTTTTAATTTGTACATATTTGTACATGTGTATATTCATGTATTATCTAATAAAATTAATGATTGTAACTATGCAATAGTGGAAACATAAAATTGTGTATGCATAGGGTAAAGTTTGGAGAGGATTCTAGAAATATGAAAATGGTAGCTGAGTCAGACTGGTGAAATTAGAGAAAACTTCCTTATTTGTACTATTATTGCTATTTTACAAATGCAGTTAGTATGATTTATACCCACAAGTTGTACACACAAGGCATAGGTGGATTTCTGTAACAACCCAAGTTGGGCATTTTTAAAAGGTAACTGTGATTTTGCTGACTGTGAGATCAGACCAGTACAGCCTCAGCTGGGACTGAAGTTTAACAGAGATTATCTGGGATGCTTGAAACCAAATCATTTCACTTGAACTTGGTGAAAAAAGCTGTCTCTCCAGTTTCATTTTTCTCTTTAATCTCCAGCATCAACAGCCAAAACTCAGGACAAGAACTAGAATGGTCACTACTTTCTCCCTCACTGAGATCCTGTCCACACTGTGGCACAGGATGTTCTGTGCTTAGACCACAGAGCCATGCAGCCCATTACTGCCCAGCAAGGAAGGTGGCCTAGGGAGAATGGAGTCTGCCAGACGAGGTACTTAGCACCGCCCTGCAACTCTGCCATACCATTTCCAAATGGAAGGCCATTACCTGGATCATTAACCTTGACTCCTATATAAACCTAGTCACCCAAAGCAGCTCAAAATAAAGCAGTTGTTACGGAAGACTCCAAGTAGGGTACAAAAATGCTGGTCAGGAGGTCCCTGCTAGAACATTCAAAAGGAGCCCTCACTCACTGACTTGGTGCCAAGAACTGGGCTATCCACTTACATTTAGGATTTCAGCTCATCCTCTTTGTGACACTGCGAGATAGACACACACACACCCCATTGTACCGAAAGTCTAAATGACTTACTTACTCAAGACCACATAGCCCATCAAATGAAAGAGCTAGAACTCTAACCCAACAATTTTGAGGACTACGAAGCCCATACTTTTAACTTACTCAACGTTTTTCACATGTACTTGTATTTGAACAGAGTTCTTTGAAACAAAGTACCCATGCAAATTTGAGGACCATGTCTTTAATGTTGGCGGTGGTGTGGGTAGGGGGTGGGCAGGTACTCAAAAAGTTCTCCGAATATACTCAATGAAATATTCATGAAAAAGGAGCTAGGCTTAAGTCAACCCAAGTGTGTACAACACGGCCTTTAGGCAGTTGGGTGTGTTTTCCCCCCCCAGCAATATATCACCCAAACCACAGTAGCCTTAATGTATGACTTTAATATATTACCAGGGAAAAATGTTCCAGTGATTTACTGGGGTACACATCATTGGTATTATGAGGCAGCATTAATCAAAGCTATGGAGTTGGCTTCTGAAAACCATTAGGTAAATCCCAAGCTCTACACTTAATGTATTCACCTTGGGCCACATTCTGGAAGGAATGAAAAGATTTCACTGCTTTTGCTTTAAATCTGCCTTCCCATTAGTAAAATTAATGTGTTTCTTGAAATTTTTAAGGTGCATTTTAAGATGAACAATTGTTAAAAGTTCTCTTCACCAAGAGTCTCTCTAAAGGAAGAAAGGCCAATCCCCTAGTCATGTGTTCTAAGGAGGGAGACCTGCCCTGGATTTCTAGTTTAGTTGCCAACCACAACAACCAAAATATAAAACCCAGAGTCATTCACTTTTTTAAAAACAGTTTAACACTACTTGTTGGAGGGATAGTTTATAAATACAAAGATCCTAAAAAGCAAAGTCTGATGAAGGAAGATGTGGAATGGGGACCTATGGACACTAGATGAACAGCAGGGTCAAGAGTACAAGCTCTGTTTCTTCTCTGTGAATACTTTCTCCTCATGGACTAAACCCTGCTGAAAACACGCACATGTGCGCGCACACACACACACACACACCACAGTCCATTTACTCTTCTTGAAATGGAGAGTAGCCTGGCAGGGCTGTCAGTGCTGACAAGAAGAAGAAGCGGTTCCCAGGATAAAGAGTAAACCCTGGTGCTTTTCTACATTTTATTTTCTCACTGTACCAAGCAGCCCTGATACAGTGTAAGGCGGCTTACATTTCTCTGTAATTTGAAGTATGTTCTTGAAAAACTGACCAACCAAAATAAAAGGGATATTCATTAGAGTTCCATTACTGCTTCTGGATTTGCTCCAAAGGGCCAGTGTCTCCAGAGTCTGTCCAAGCTGCCACAGGCCTGTGTGTGCAGGAGCCACTCATCTGCACCCCGCCCCCCCCGCAACTTCGGGTCACCCTCACACCCTGAGAGAGACATGCCAAGGTAGGGAGTGAGTGTGGCTTAGCAGAGGGAATTGTTGATGAGAGAGACAGTAGACAAGGTCCTTTCCAGGGAAATCTCTCTGATGGTGAAAGAAAAAGAAAAGAGGCCAAATGATTGTAGGGCTGGGCGGCATTTTAAATTTGAGAGACAAGGAGTTCTTGCTCTCATGAAGCTAAGGGGATGACATGAATCAAATAAAAACACAAATAAAACGTTAATTATCAGACACTCTGCAGCCTTTGTACTAATCACTGTTTCCTTCAAAAGACTCCCTAGACAGCATTGGGAAATGACACTTTTCAAGAGTTTAGCAGTTTTCTTAGTCTCCTTCTTCCTCCTGCAGGAACAACCTTATCTTTATTTAGAATTTATTTCACCAGTTTACATTCTTTAAGAGCAGATGTTCCACCTGACCCCAGAGAGCTGCACTCGCCAGCCGAGTGTCACTATTCTGAACCAATTACCTTGTCGTGTTCTAAAGAGCCCTACTTCAAAAACAGGTTACTAACTAGATATTTTAGAACTTAACACATCATTAAAAAAGAAAAACTACAAGTGAGCTCATCAAGCGTTGGTGGATGTTTGAAGTGAGACTTCATTAAAAGTGGCTGTGTGCCTGCTATCGATAGCTCTACACATAATGTCTCTTCTATAACATAAAAATTGTCCTATTAATTTTTATTTCCAGATTCTTACTCAATGGGAGGATGATCACTATGAAACATGCCTGCATCCTAGACAAAGTAACATTTAACATATAGTCTGTGAACCTTGAAGAAGAGGCTATGTATTCCCCTTCATTTTCATGGACACTAAATTCTTTTTTTATTTATTTTTTATTTTTTTTATTTTATTTTTAAACTTTACATAATTGTATTAGTTTTGCCAAATATCAAAATGAATCCGCCACAGGTATACATGTGTTCCCCATCCTGAACCCTCCTCCCTCCTCCCTCCCCATACCATCCCTCTGGGTCATCCCAGTGCACTAGCCCCAAGCATCCAGTATCGTGCGTCGAACCTGGACTGGCATCTCGTTTCATACATGATATTTTACATGTTTCAATGCCATTCTCCCAAATCTTCCCACCCTCTCCCTCTCCCACAGAGTCTATAAGACTGTTCTATACATCAGTGTCTCTTTTGCTGTCTCGTACACAGGGTTATTGTTACCATCTTTCTAAATTCCATATATATGCGTTAGTATACTGTATTGGTGTTTTTCCTTCTGGCTTACTTCACTCTGTATAATAGGCTCCAGTTTCATCCACCTCATTAGAACTGATTCAAATGTATTCTTTTTAATGGCTGAGTAATACTCCATTGTGTATATGTACCATAGCTTTCTTATCCATTCATCTGCTGATGGATTTCATGGACACTAAATTCTTTAATGACCTTTTCACCTGCTCAAGAAATCATTTATTTGATTCTTTATTCGCCCAAATGCACTTCAGGAGCAGAAAATATCTATGTCAGGGTGAGGCAGAGGGATGTGAAACATCTTCTTTTATAAAGTAATTTCCTAATTCTGCCTGGCATGTTGATTGAGCAGAACTGATTCATGAACTGGTCTACAGAACAGAACTCTACTTCAAGTCCACTGTCTGAGGTTCATTGTTCCTTGATCCCCAGATGACAAATCAAGTGAACGCACAGCTTATCCATTCACTCTTTGATGATAAACAATAGTATGATAACATGCTGCTGCTGCTAAGTCACTTCAGTCGTGTCCGACTCTGTGGGACCCCATAGACGGCAGCCCACCAGGGTCCCCATCCCTGGGATTCTCCAGGCAAGAACACTGGAGTGGGTTGCCATTTCCTTCTCCAATATGATAACATGATTGATTATTATATTACTAATTCTTAGATTATAAGTAAAATCACAATAAAAGCAGGAGCTATCCATTCATCCCTATTAACAAAAAATTCCCTGATCACTGAGGAAGAAAAAAAAAATCACAAAAATCCCAGATGAATATTTTTTAAAGAATGGGGCTTCCCTGGAGGTCAAGTGGGTAAGACTCTGCACTTCCAATGGACTGGGCCTGGGTTTGATCCCTGGTTGGGAAGCTAGATCCCATGCGCCACGACTAAGAGTTTACATGCTGTAACTAAAAGTCCCGCGTGTTGCAACTAACACCCAGGGCAGCCAAATAAACAAATAAATATTTTAAAATTCACAAAAATCAAAATCCCCAGTGCTATTGTGAAAATTCTGAATCGCATCTAACGTCAAACCTCCTCCCCTCCCACAGACCAGGGCCCTGCAGCAGGAAGACTTGCAGTGGGGAAGATTCCTTTTCCAAAGACAGATTTCTCTGTCTGTCTTTCCCAATTTTGCTCTCCCCAACTCAGTATGCTGAAAGGCTCTAGAATGAGGGAGGGTGAGTGGACATCGGCACAAAAGATCTTACTTGACTGACACCAGTATCAGTTGGGGGTGGATCTCCTCTGGCTGTAGAGTTATTTTAAGCTGATGCTTCCTAAACTGGGTGGATAGTTCAGGTTGACCACCTTTCTTGTGCATTTCTGAATTCCTCAGTGATCCCAGTGGGAACATTAGACTATAATGCTCTTCACATGTACATTGCATTTCCCGATGGCTGATTCTTTTTACTTTTCCCCTTAGCCCCAGGGAATTTCATGATTCAACCCTGGTTGGGGTTACATCACCCCTCTAGGTAATCCTTCTAGGAAGATATAAAATGTCTCCAGCAGGGCTCTCTCCCACATTGTCCACTTCTGGTCCAAGAAAAAAACCACTCACACATCCCTGTACTTTCCCATCCCCTTTAGTGATAAGTGCGGCTAGTTCTAATACATCACAGTTGCTCTCTTTCTCTATCCCCTGCTGTATCAGGGTAATAGCCACAGAGTCTCACCATTATGTTCCTGAGACAGCAGTCCAGGGAGTTGCTAAAAACAAGGTCTTTAAGTGGCCTGCTTGAAGCTTCTTGAACTGGGTGCCATCAAACTCAGCATCACTCCCAAACCAAACTTCTCTACCAAGAAGTTCTCTCTAACATCAAGCATCAGCCTGTTTCTTATCTTTGAAGTGGGTATTAGGGTCAAGTTATCACCACTCCCTTTGCAATTCCTCCATAAGGGTCTAGTGCATCACAACAATTGGGGCTTCCCGAGTGGTGCTAGTGGTAAAGAATCCATCTGCCAATACAGGGGAAGCAAGAGATGTGTGTTTAATCCCTGGGTGGGAGGATTCTCTGGAGTAGGAAATGGCAGCCCACTCCAGTATTCTTGCCTGGAAAATTCCAAGGACAGAGGAGCCTGGCAGGTTATAGTCCATGGGGTCACAAAGACTTGGACATGACTGAGCATACACACGCACAGACCTCACAACAGTAAAGGCATACTTACCGCTCATTATCTAGCCTTGGATTGGGAAAAAGAGTTCACTTCATCCGCTTGTTACAGAGGATTCGTTTATTCTACACAGGAAGCAACTTGGCTCTCCTAGATGCTATCAGTGCAGCTACCAAACCAAACCTGAGTCAGAATGCCTGCTCCACTGCCTGCTCTCTGTTGGTTGAAGACTGGGAATCATTTAGACCAAAGCATACCAGATAAAATGCATAATAACCCTCTCAGACTTCAGATAATACTACAAAGTTACAGTAATCAAAACAGCATGGTACTGGTACAAAAACAGACATGGAACAGAATACAGAGCCTATCAAAACCCCCACACATCTAAGGTCAATTAATATTTGACAAAGGCAGCATGAATATACAATGGAGAAAGACAATCTCTTCAGCAGGTGATATTGGGAAAGCTGAACAGCTGCCTACAACAGAAGTCAGAATATAGCTTTCACCATACACAAAAATAAACTCAAAATGGATTAAAGACTTAAATGTAAGACATGACACTATAAAACTCTGAGAAGAGAAAAGGTGAAATATTCTCTGATGTAAATCATACCTATTGACCTTAGGTCAATCTACCAAGGCAATAGAAATGAAAGGAAAAATAAACAAATGGGGTCTAATCAAACTTAAAAGCTTTTGCACAGCAAAAGAAACCATAAACAAAATGAGTAGACAACCCACAGAATGGGAGAAAATATTTACAAATGATGTGACTGACAAGGGCTTCATTTCCAAAATACACAAACAGATCATACAACTTAACAACAAGAACAACAACAACAAAAAACCCAATCAAAAAATGGGCAGAAGGCCTAAACAGACATTTCTCCAAAGAAGACATACACATGGCCAATAGGCACATGAAAAGATGCTCAACATCACTAATTATTAGAGAAATGCAAATCAAAACTGCAATGAGGTACCACTTCATACCAGTCAGAATGGTTATCATTAAAAGTCTACAAACAATAAATGCTGGAGAGAGTGTGGAGAAAAGGGAAGCTTCTGCACTGTTAGTGGGAATGCAAAGTGATGCAGTCACTAAGGAAAACGGTATGAGAGTTCCTCAAAAAACTACAAAAAGCATTACCATATGATCCAGCAATCTTATTCCTGGGCATATATCCAGACAAAACTACAATTCCAAAAGATACATGCACCACTATGCTCATAGCAGCACCATTTACTACAGCCAAGACATGGGGACAACCTAAATGTTCCATCGACAGATGACTGGATAAAGAGGATGTGACATATATATATGTATATATATGAATACAACTCAACCAGAAAAATAATGCCATTTGCAGCAACATGGATAGACCAAGAGAGTATCACACTGCAGTCAGAAAGAGGAAGACAAATACCATATGATTTCATATATATGTGGAATCGAAAATAGGACACAAGCGAACTTATCTATGAAGAAGAAACAGACTCACAGACAGAGAGGACAGACTTGCAGTTGCCAGAGGGGAGGGGGCAGGAGAGGGACAGGTTGGGAGTTTGGGATTAGCAGAAGCACAGTATTAGATACAGAATGGATAAGCAACAGGTGCTGCCGTATAACAGAGAACTATGGTCAGCATCCCGCAATAAACCCAAATGGAAAGCAACACGAACAAGAATACATATGTATGATTGAATCATTTTGCTGTATACCAGAAACTAATACATTATAAAGCAAATATACTTCAATAAAATCATAGCACAACTCATATTCTTTGGGAACAAGATTCATGTTGTTGGCCTTTCTGAAGCAGACTCTTAAAGATACCCCTGGATTGCCTTGAGAGGCTTACAAACCAAACATTCACACCAGCAGACCCCTATCCACAGTGCTTTCCCCTAAAGAAAAACACGTAAAAAGGATCCCCTTGCTGCTCCTCTCTTAGACTTTCTCCAGTCAGTTTAATGACTTTTATTTTGGTAGAACTGCTCTGTATCAATTAAATATGCCGCCAATATTCTGAGCCAATCTTGGCCACTGAGTACCAATCATTAGAATTTAACTTTTATGTAAAGAAGAACTCTGTGGCCAGGTGAGCTTTAATTGCACCTCTTTTGTTAGTTCAGAGCTTCATGTTATGCCAAGAAAGCATTAGCCTCATACCTTGTTTATACCAGAGAAGAATGAATGGGGGAAAATTGTTCCTTTCTCCCTATTTCTAAATCACCCTTTTCTTAATAGGTTAAAGCTAACTTCTTATAAAACCCTAACAATGAAACATCATGTCTGAAAGAAAGTCTCAGGTTCTTGGCATTGAGCATTGCCAGCCCTTCACGGTTAGATTTTACTCTTAGCTAGCTGCTCTTTTCCTTTCAGCAGGAATGCTTTCTGGTTTTTATGACCAAGTGGGATGAGAGAAGCAAAACAGCAAGAGGTATTCATGTAGTCATGTTACATTAAATTTCTCTAACATACAGTTCCATTAGAGTTTCCTTTCTTACTTACAGAATACCATTGTGTATACATTAGGATTTCAGTCCTCCAAAGGAGGCCTGTTTGCAAGAAGTAGGAGATTAAAGAACTGATGTCGCTACAGAAAGAGAAATAACATGTCAATTGTGTTTATTTGTTGGGCTACATGATTTATGCTTTCTCATGTGAAGATGGAGTAGAGAAAAGAGGACACGTGACATTGTTTAGATAATCCCCAAAGAAAGTTGGAGTTCCTCCTTCAGGAAAAGGGTTGCCTTTCATTTAAAATATAAATGGTACTGACAGCTTATGGGTAAGAGAAAGATTTCTTATGTTCTAAGAAATGAATTCAAGATGTACTTAATTTAGTCTACATAGAAGGAGAATATTTAGCATTCTAAGGGAGAAAGGGGAAAGGGGGGAAAGACTAAAGAAGAATCCCATAAAAACAAGGAATTTAGCCACCCCCTCATGAAGCTTTATGTCCATATAGAAGTGAAAAGGATCAATGCAATCTGAGTTTAAAATATACATTTAAAATTCTTTGTCAAAACATTTTAATTCTTCTCCATTTCTCTTCCTTCTAATTAATTCTCTAGTCCACGTAGATGATTAAATCTAATAAAACAATGCTATGCTATGCTATGCTAAGTCACTTCAGTCATGTCCAACTCTGTGCGACCCCATAGACGGCAGCCCACCAGGCTTCCCCGTCCCTGGGATTCTCCAGGCGAGAACACTGGAGTGGGTTGCCATTTCCTTCTCCAATGCATGAAAGTGAAAAGAGAAAGTGAAGTCGCTCAGTCGTGTCCGACTCTTAGCGACCCCATGGACTGTAGCCTACCAGGCTCCTTGGTCCATGGGATTTTCCTGGCAAGAGTACTAGCGTGGGGTGCCATGGCCTTCTCCGAATAAAACAATAATGTTGGGCAAAAACTTTGAAAAAAATCTAACATGAAAAAGAAAATGTTATATAAAATAGATAAACAATAAGGACTAACTGTAATAACTTACAATGGAAAAGAATCGTAAAAAGGATATATATATATATAGCTCAGTCACTTTGGTGTACACCTGAAACACTGTAAGTCAACTATACTTCAGTTTAAAAAAGAAGAAAATATATAGGATTTTCCTGGCAGCCCAGTGGTTAAGATTCCATGCTCTTAAAGCAAGGGACATGGGTTTGATCCCTGTTTTGGGAAGATCCCACATGCTACATGACCAAAAAGTGAAAGAAAAAAAAAAGTTGATAAAGTTTCTAAATACTCTTTTATCCAGCTGCTCTTCTACTGCAAAAATAGGTGGCAAAAAATTACAATTCAAGTTCTGCTTGTATAATTTCACAAGGCCCCAAATTGGTACGTATGATTATCATTAATAAAATATAAAAAAAAAAAACTTTTATATATTAAACTATATATGACCTTATGCTAGGTGTTATATTCATTTTTCTTTAAAATCAGCATCACTGCTTCACAGGAAGTTACATTCCAAAAGAGAAAATCCAGATGTGAATGCATACCAAGAAAAAAAGAGAAGCAGCTAAAAATAAAAGTAGTTTATTGACTGTCCTTCAGAAGAGAAAAGTCACAACACACATACACACACTTTCTCATCACTGATTAGTGCTACTGCAGTAAACTTGCAGTAAAAGTGAAGATATAACAATGTATATCCTAGAAATCTATTAGGGACAATTCACACCACGTTTAGCACTCAGAGGATGGGGAGCACATCCTTTCATCAAGTAAGCCCTTCTGCAGACAGTTTTCCTGTCTAAACCAAATCTTCCCATGCAGTTACAGAATAAGGCTATCAGTTCATTGTGAATTGTCCCTCTTTTTATTGGGAAGCTTGAAGTCCCTGAAACCTGATATAAGTTCATCTTACAACCAAGAGCTTTGTTCACAATTAATGGCAAAGGGTCTTAGGTTGATGCCAAGAGCCAGATTATTACCTCTCAAAAAATTATCCTCCCAAAGGAGAAAGATTCTTATGAAAAGGGGAGGACTTCAAAACTGCTTTAGAACTGTACCTCTGGGTGTTATTTTTCAAGCATCATAAAGCATTTGTATGCAGCTGTTTTTTGATCCAAGTAAAACACTTCTAAAGATCAGTGAGGTTTGTTTCCTGAGTTAAAGGATATCTTTAAGTGACAGGCTCAGGACAATAAAAGGCCTTTTTCAGGAGCATATAAACTGGAACAAGGACAAACAAATTTCAAGACTGTTGAGAGATTGAGAAACCTAACAGGACCCCTCACATTTAACACATTCTCAACGGACCTCAGACTTCCTGGCTGTTCCTGAACTATTTCCCATGAAGCAAGGCATCATAGATCACTGTCAAAACACACGCTAGCTGATACTTTCCACAGCACTCAGACAAGCCCTCAACAACTCAGCATAGTGGAGACGGGCTGTGGAAGAGAAGGCAGTTTTCACTTGTGGGAATGATCTCACCACTGCCAGTCGTGCATGTGCATTCATCCACTGTTCCATTCAAGAAACATCTGAGGCCTGCCTCTTCACTGGGCCCAACTAACCATCAGAACCCACTGGGCCCTTCCACCAGCTGTTGATTTGTAGGTGGGTGTTGGAGAAGGAAACGGCAACCCACTCCAGTATTCATACCTGGAAAATCCCATGGACTGAGGAGCCTGGTGGGCTACAATCCATGGGATCGCAAAGAGTCGGACACGACTGAGCGACTTCTGTGTGTGTGTGTATGGAGTGGTACCTATGTGTCTTGGTTTTTAAACTGTCCAGAGCCAGATTTGGAATCACTCCAGTGTTTTCAGGATATCACTGATGAGAGGAGACTTACATGCAGAGGGAGACCATCTTTCTTCTCCAGATTCTTGAGCCACCCCTTCACAGCAATAGCCTATTTTGTTCCTTCCTTCTTACTGAGGTCATTCTAGGTGAGGGCCAATGGTGGAAAGATTGATAGTACAAAGGGGAGAGAGAAGGAAGGAAAGATTTTAAAAAATGAAGGTCTGTCTACCTCTCTCTCACCATTTTACTGCTGCTCCTATTCCAGCTTCTAGTAATGAAAAGGTATTTATAACAGACTAACCCTCCTAACAGTAACAATTACAAACTCTGGACAAAAGTCTGGACAAAAACTCTGCCTTCATTTGAAGGCAATGGGGAGGAACCAAAAGCAGGCAGGGACAAGAAATATTACTACCTTGAAAAAAGGAAAACACACTTGTTGAGATCCACATTTATCCGAGGTATTTTCCAATGCCTATGGGCATGAAGGATGCACTCAAGTAAAGGGGCAGTTTTGCTGGTCTTCGGCAGTCAGGATCAGCGTTCAGGGCTCTCAGAAAGGTGGACTTATTGTACATGGGAAGTCCATAAAGAAGAGAGCCACAGATGGGGAGGGGGGCAATATATTCATAAAAACTCTCAAATCCTTAGCTGACTCCTGCACTACACAGGAACTAGTGGAAAGCAACAACAGCTGGAAGTTGAAAGAGCTGAGTTGAGATGTCAACAGTTGCCTGATACTGGAAAGACAGAGTCCCTCCAATTGAGAGGAGCCCAGTAAACAATTTGAACATTCCACTGAAATCCTAGAAGGGCCATAGCTTAGGAATAAGAACCATATTCAAAGGCTAAGAACTATGCTTATTAATGCTGACCCTACAAAGATTCAAATCTATTCTTATAAACTCCTGCCTCAATTACCCAAGACTACTCAAACCTGAATGATCTCATATTCAATGCCATTTTTTTATTAGTAGAATGGGCTAATTCTACTTGCACCAGTCCTTGCAAGGTTCACATTGCTAATTAATAAAACTAATGGAAAAGGCTATTGATTTAAGACCTCAGAAGAAACAATAAAAAGAATTATGATTCTTAAATTCATCATCAGTTCAGTTCAGTCGCTCAGTCGTGTCTGACTCTTTGTTACCCCATGACTCACAGCACTCCAGGCCTCCCTGTCCATCACCAACTCCTGGAGTTTACCCAAACTCATGTTCATTGAGTCGATGATGCCATCCAGCCATCTCATCCTCCATCGTCCCCTTCTCCTCCTGCCCCCAATCGCTTCCAGCATCAGGGTCTTTCCCAACAAGTCAATTCTTCGCATGAGGTGGCCAAAGTACTGGAGTTTCAGCTTCAGTATCCGTCCTTACAAAGAAAACCCAGGACTTATCTCCTCCAGGATGGATCTCCTTGCAGTCCAAGGGACTCTCAAGAATCTTCTCCAACACCACCATTCAAAAGCATCAATTCTTCGGCACTCAGCTTTCTTCACAGTCCAACTCTCACATCCATAACATGACCACTGGGAAAACCATAGCCTTGACTAGATGGACCTTTGTTGGCAAAGTAATGTCTCTGCTTTTCAATATGCTATCTAGGTTGGTCATAACTTTCCTTCCAAGGAGTAATTGTCTTTTAATTTCATGGCAGCAATCACCATCTGCAGTGATTTTGGAGCCCCTCAAAAATAGTCTGACACTGTTTCCACTGTTTCCCCATCTATTTCCCATGAAGTGATGGGACCAGATGCCATGATCTTAGTTTTCTGAATGTTGAGCTTTAAGCCAACTTTTTCACTCTCCTCTTTCACTTTCATCGAGAGGCTTTTTTAGTTCCTCTTCACTTTCTGCCATAAGGGTGGTGTCATCTGCGTATCTGAGGTTGCTGACATTTCTCCCGGCAATCTTGATTCCAGCTTGTGCTTCTTCCAGCCCAGCTTTTCTCATGATGTACTCTGCATATAAGTTAAATAAGAAAGTCTTCCTCAGCGATCAATGCAAAGAAATAGAGGAAACAACAGAACGGGAAAGACTAGAGATCTCTTCAAGAAAATTAGAGATACCAAGGGAACATTTCATGCAACGATGGGCTCGATAAAGGACAGAAATGGTATGGACCTAACAGAAGCAGAAGATATTAAGAAGAGGTGGCAAGAATACACAGAAGAACTATACAAAAAACATCTTCACAACCCAGATAATCATGATGGTATGATCATTCACCTAGAGCCAGACATCCTGGAATGTGAAGTCAAGTGGGCCTTAGAAAGCATCACTATGAACAAAGCTAGTGGAGGTGATGGAATTCCAGTTGAGCTATTTCAAATCCTGAAAGACGATGCTGTGAAAGTGCTGCACTCAATATGCCAGCAAATTTGGAAAACTCAGCAGTGGCCACAGGACGGGAAAAGGTCAGTTTTCATTCCAATCCCAAAGAAAGGCAATGCCAAAGAATGCTTGAACTACCACACAATTGCACTCATCTCACACGCTAGTAAAGTAATGCTCAAAATTCTCTAAGCCAGGCTTCAGCAATACGTGAACCATGAACTTCCAGATGTTCAAGCTGGTTTTAGAAAAGGCAGAGGAACCAGAAATCAAATTGCCAACATCTGCTGGATCATGGAAAAAGCAAGAGAGTTCCAGAAAAACATCTATTTCTGCTTTATTGACTATGCCAAAGCCTTTGACTATTGTGTGGATCACAATAAACTGTGGAAAATTCTGAAAGAGATGGGAATACCAGAACACCTGACCTGTCTCTTGAGAAACCTGTATGCAGGTCAGGAAGCAACAGTTAGAACTGGACATGGAACAACAGACTGGTTCCAAATAGGAAAAGAGTATGTCAAGGCTGTATATTGTCACCCTGCTTATTTAACTTATATGCAGAGTATATCATGAGAAATGCTGGGCTGGAAGAAGCACAAGCTGGAATCAAGATTGCTGGGAAAAATATCAATAACCTCAGATATGCAGACAACACTAGCCTTATGGCAGAAAGTGAAGAGGAACTAAAAAGCCTCTTGATGAAAGTGAAGGAGAAGAGTGAAAAAATTGGCTTAAAGCTCAAAATTCAGGAAATGAAGATCATAGCATCTGGTCCCAGCACTTCATGGGAAATAAATGGGGAATCAGTGCAAACAGTGTCAGACTTTATTTTGGGGGGCTCCAAAATCACTGCAGATGGTGATTGCTGCCATGAAATTAAAAGATGCTTACTCCTTGGAAGGAAAGTTATGACCAACCTAGATAGCATATTGAAAAGCAGAGACATTACTTTGCCAACAAAGGTCCATCTAGTCAAGGCTATGGTTTTTCCCGTGGTCATGTTATGGATGTGAGAGTTGGACCATGAAGAAAGCTGAGTGCTGAAGAATTGATGCTTTTGAACTGTGGTGTTGGAGAAGACTGTTTGAGAGTCCCTTGGACTGCAAGGAGATCCAACCAGTCAATCCTAGCAGAGATCACTCCTGGGTGTTCATTGGAAGGACTGATGCTAAAGCTGAAACTCCAGTACTTTGGCCACATCATGTGTAGAGTTGACTCATTGGAAAAGACTCTGATGCCAGGAGGAATTGGGGGCAGGAGGAGAAGGGGACGACAGAGGATGAGTGGCTGGATGGCATCACCGACTCAATGGACGTGAGTTTGAGTGAACTCCAGGAGTTGGTGATGGACATGGAGGCCTGGCGTGCTGCAATTCATGGGGTCGCAGAGAGTGGGACACAACTGAGTGAGTGAACTGAACTGAAAAGCTATTCAATATTGAAAAATACCTGTCAGTTAAGATAGACATTCATAGACCATACATGTTCCCAGAAACCAATGAATGCCCTTTCTAACTCACATTCTAAACAAAAAGCTTTTATTGCCACAACCATGAGTTCCACCAAATTGACAAGCCTCCCCAACCAAATTTGGAAGGATACTGGCTCAATTTTAGACTCACTATTGATTGATTCATAACAATCAACCCAAACTTCAGAAAAACAATAGTGTCAATTACAGGGATACTCTCTCCATGAAGATGGGTTCTGAGAATCTCCTGACAGCTGCTCAGGAGTACCACAATCCATCCAGTGAATGCTAATTAAATTTCCCGTAATTTTTTGCATCAGGAACAAATCAAGTTGCACAGTAGATACATAATGGAAACTTTTTCAAAATTTGACTAGGAGGTGGTAAAATTATGTCTTACCTGTGCTAACATAACCCAGGTAAACATGAGAGGGGTGAGCCAAAATACAGAAATCCCTTCTCAAGGCCATTTGCATATGTGTGTGTGTGTGTGTGTGTATGTGTTAGTCACTCAGCTGTGTCTGACTCTTTGCGACCCATGGACTGTAGCCTGCCAGGCTCCTCTGTCCATGGAATTCTCCAGGCAAGAATGCTATTTCTTACTCCAGAGGATCTTCCCGACCCAGGGATCAAACCTGGGTCTCCTGCATTGCAGGCAGATTCTTTACTGAGTCACCAGGAAATACAACTACCCAGATCTCTAGGCTATTAAATATATAGTATCAGTAGCCTGTAAGTTTTCAGGATGGAAAAAACCCATTCCTTGATGAGAAGCTGCAGATGTTACAGTTGCTAGACTTTGTATTCTGAGCACAGGGAATTCCTACTCTCCTACCCAGTGATCTTGGAACTCTGTTACTGAACATTGCCAAATCCACATGCCCAATGCACAGTAAGGCCACACAATACTAAGACATTAGAGTCTGGAACAGAGAAAGGTTTATTAGAAAGTCATGCAAGGAGATGGGAGGCTCATTCCCTATGGACCCCAAAGTTACTGAAAGCTTTCATCAAACCCCTTTTAAAAGCAAAAGGTAAGGGAGGGACGTGGTTAGTTGTTGCGAACATCCTGGTGTCAGATCCTTTGTTTTTGAAGTTGGGTCATGGTCAGGTAACGATGTTCCTGTAAATCTCTACCAAAGGAATGTTATTCTCTGTCATGGCAAGAAAGGGCAAGGTCCCAAGGTACAACTTTCACCCTCCAAGGTCCCAGTCCTCGCTAAGAGGAGGCAAAGCTCAGTTGGCAGCTCCTTTAGGGCCAGGTCTCCAGATTCTGTCCACCTGTCATCTCTGAGGGAGCCAGACGCCCAGGACCCAACTGGCACTCAGGCTCCTCAGGCTGCCCATGTGGTGGAGATTGGTCCACAGGCTGCCATCCCAAACTGCCACTGCTATCAGGTCTCAGAGACCAGGATGGGGGAGAGGCTCACTGGTGCCTCAAGGCCTGGGCCAAGTCTAGCGGGTGGCTTCTAAAGCCCTGCAGGACACAGCCCCCAGTCTGCTCTCTGAGGCTCCCAGCTCACCTACTGTCCCAGTGCGGGGTGAACTGGAGGGCCTTCAGGAAAAGGCTGGGATCCACTCTTACCTCACTCTCCACCTCCCGACTACAATTCCACCATTGTCTGACCATCTAACTCTTGCTGTTTGATAGTTAGTTGCTTCTGGGCGGTCCAACTGCTGTGCTGTCCAATGGCTGAGCAGGACCACTAAGGGTTAAATTGGTTGCCAGTGGGTGGGCCCACCGAGGCACCGACCAATGGTTGAGCAGAACCCATTGCCTGGTAACAGAACTCTGCAGGATTCCTCTCCTTACATAAAAACTGTACTCTCTATGCAGGAAAGGTAGAAAGAATAAATGAGACACTGGAACTAAACTGTCCTAATCAGGGGTTAGCAAACCAAAGCCCATGGGACAAATCTGGCCTACAGACTGCTTTCAGATGGTCCACAAGCTTAAAAAAAGTTTCCTACATATTTAAAACATCTGCTTTAAACAAAAAAAAAAAAAAAAGGAGAAAGAAGAGAATATGAAATATATGACAGAGATCATATTTGGCCTATATAAAGTTTTACTATCTGGCCCTTTACTGAAAAAACTTGCTGACTCTAGTTTTAAATAAGTGGCAATTCTTAATCTGCTTTAGTATCATGTATCATCACTACTGTTAATGGCCACATGATCCCTTCCTCAGAGCTCATCCAGATTTTTCCCTTAGGACATCATTACAGGATGTCCCATGCGATTGGTAATAATGCCTCTAATCACTCTATTTCGTTGCATGCAGATCTAGCTGAGAACTGTGAGAAGTCAATCTAGTATACTGTCTTATCCTCAACATGCACAAGCCACCTTTCTAAAGGAGACATCATCCCTACCTTTTATGCCTCCTAGCTCAGTGACCAGGTTCACTGGAAAAGATATCAGTGTGTATTAAATTGCAAAAATGGCCACAAATTCTTCCGATCCCATTTGCCTGCTCCTCAGCATATGCCTGTACTTCTTTCCATGAGGAGATGGGAGTCTACTCCTCTATTCTTTGAGTCTGGCCTTGGACATGACTTGCTTTGGCCAACAAAAGCATTGTTAACAACATGACACAAGCAGAGGCTTGAAATCTGCTTGCACATTGGAGCTTACCCTCTCTTGTTACTCTTAGGAACTCTCAACCAATCTCATGTGAATGAGCTTGGGCTAGCCTGCTAGATGTTCTCTTCCCTGGTAGCTCAGCTGGTAAATAACCCACCTGCAATGCAGGAGACCCCGGTCTGATTCCTGGGTCGCGAAGATACACTAGAGGATGGGCCCCGTGACCTCCACTGTCCTGCAACTGCCAGACATGTGAATGAGACCATCAACTATCAATGGACTATAAATGCATGTGTTGTAAGGCCAGACAACACCATGAGGAAAAGAACAAAGCAAAGCTATCCCAGCCAATCCCAGCCAAACAGCTCATCCACAGAATCATGAATAAATAAATGGTTGTGTTAAGCCACCTGGTTTGGGAAGCATTTTGTTTTGTAGAAAATGTTAAGTGATACAGATGCAAAAGTGTTTGAAATTATGAAAAGGAGCCATTTCAGGTCCTCTTGACAGCAGCTAAAACAGTCCACCCAGGGTGCAATATGTCATAATGAAAATAAACTTCAAACTCAGACCAATGCACATTCACTCCCATGACTGACTGCAAGTTGATGCTAACCAAAGAAGCCTCCAGAAGCAGATGGCCTTGAGGCACAAACAGGTTACTGGAGACCTTCTGATCAAGCAGACAACTTGAGAAGTGTAAACTCCACTCAAAACAATGAAACAAAACTAGAATTTTGTTATAGCAAATCAAACCGACTGCCCTCCTCATAAGACGGTTAATGTGTCACTATGGACTATTGCTTTCCTTCTCTGTTTTCTATGACTCTACTTTTGTTCATTTCCCCTTCCCTTTTCTGAAGCAAAATATTACTCACCTTGTTTTTTCCTTCTTAGTGCTATTTTTATAATTGAACTATAGTTGATTTACAGTGTCAATTTCTGCTATACAGCAAAGTGATTTGATTATACATGTATATATACACATTCTTTTTCATATGCTTTTCCATTGTGGCTTATCATAGGATATTGAATACAGTTCCCTGTCCTCACTGTATTGTAAAGAATGAGTCAGACCATGGCCTCTTCTACCAACCTAACGTTTTGCTGGATCTGTTACCATTTACAACTCCAGGGGTCACTAGAACCATGGGAATACCTCTCCTTAACCCTAGCAAACAGCCTGTCGAGAACAGGGTCTGAACATCTCTATACTTCAGAACATACAGACAATTATCTCCCAACCCAGACATTCAGGCTGGTTATTATAATTATACAGAATTATAAACAGCCAATGTTTTATCCAGAGAGAAAAATCACCCCCAATCACCTTTTAAAATACTCCTGTCTATGGTACTTTTGTAACCATGCAAGTATTAAGAAATACAATCAAGGGAAATAAAAATACTTACAAGGCTTACCAAGAAATCCCATTAAACTATCCCAATGGTAGAAATACTTCCTCACTTGATACTTATTTCTAAGGTAACACCTTGTGAAAAATAGAAAAGAAAAATATATCTTTGTTCAGGAAAAGTAGGCTATAAAGAGTTGATTGATATAGTTATCATTGTATGTCATGATGATTCAGTGAAAAAGACATACACTTTCAACTCTTTACACATAAATCATATCAGTTGTGCAGCACCAGGCCTGTTCTTTATCTGTGACCTCTATGCATACCAAGAGCTATTTCTGGGATTTCTTACCAGCTCCTTTCAAGATTTTAAATCCTGTTCAGTCTCACCATCTGGGTCTCTTCAGAGGTCTCATAGAAGTGACCTCCCAGGAGAAGTTGGAGGAGTCTATTGATTTGCTTGAGGGTTTTTACCTAGGTTAGGGCTCTCTGAATTTAAGAGACGGATCAGTAATACATCCCTTACTAGGCCTGAAATTGTTCAATAAGACCACTCACACTAAAAAAATAAAAATAAAAACAAACAAACAAAAAAAACAGAAAAAGAAATTTGCTTGCTTTCTTAGTAATTAATGAACCATCAACATAGCTTTACAATATTTATTGGTCTCACCAGGGGACATCTGCACTCTAGCTAATATTTCCTATTGTTTCTAGGTAAACACTTCAGTACAAGAAGAAATAATATCTTTAGAAAGTACAGACAAGGGCTGATTACTCTCAAAGGCTTGACAGTCTTAAGACCTGGAATCTGTTTTCCTGACATGGGCTAGGTCAAGTAAAAAAACTGACTTCCTGAAATTTTCTGAACTATAACAATGAGCTTTCTAATTATAAAATTCCTTTTTCTCCAGTGCATTCTTAAGAGAGTTTTAAAAACTACTGAACAACTGATGGTAGGTGAACAAATGGTGATTCTACACAAGGAAGAGACAGAACTCTTTGATCAACCTTTATTTTCCAGGAGAGGCAGATGACCAAAGGGAGAGAATAATGAGTCCTGAGATGGTGGCCTAGCCTGGGCCATAAGTAACCACACCACACTGTATGCCCAAAAGCCTTATAGTTAATTTCTGTTAAACAGATACATAGATGATGTACAGTAGAAAAGAATTTTTTAGTGAGTTTCTTCTTAGCAACACCACAGAAATACCAAGAATTTTATTCTTTATTACTGATCAAGTTACTCATCTATATGGAAATGATACCCTCAGGCCATTTTTAAAAGCTGTCTCAAACAATGTTTCAACTACAGAATTACTCTTGGATTAAGGGCAGTAACCCACCACCAACTAAGAAGTGCCATTTTATTTATTTTTCAGAAAAATTTTGTTTTTAATAGAAAAATTATAAAACTGATTTAAATATATGTTTAATATTTTAAAATAAAAATTAAGAGACCAGAAATATGCAAGTGATCAGAAATATACTGATGTAATCATCTTTTGAAAATAAAAACATTTATTCAACATTCTATTAAAATGCACAAAAAGCAAACGTATTTTAGGATTTAAATCAAAGAAACATTTTAAATACCTGTTACCCTGGCATGTAAGCCCAACAACAGTCTTGATCTTGATAAAGTCTACTTATTAACAACATGTCTTATAAGTGGTTCATTCCAGAAGTTGGAAATTATAAAATCAAATATAAGATAAAAAATTTATCATATATGAAACGAGTCGCTAGTCCAGGTTCGATGCAGGACACTGGATGTTTGGGGCTGGTGCACTGGGACGACCCAGAGGGATGGTACAGGGAGGGAGGAGGGAGGAGGGTTCAGGATGGGGAACACGTGTATACCTGTGGCGGATTCATGTTGATATATGGCAAAACCAATACAATACTGTAAAGTTAAAAAAAAAAAATTAAAGCCCATAGCATCAAAGTAATTTACTTTTACATACATAATTTTATTCTAAAAAATTGAAGGTGGTTGGCAGAAGAATATATAGAAGCAAACTCGGCCAGAGATAATCCTATAAACAAACAAAATACTGATGAAAAGATACCAAACTTTTTAAAGGAAAGCTCAAGGGAATTCCCTGGCAGTCCAGTGATTAGGACTCCACACTTCCACCACAAGGGGCACAATTTCCACTCTTGGTAGGGGAGCTGAGATCCTGCAAGCCACGTGATACAGAAACATACAAAGACACACCAAAAAAAAAAAAAAAGTAAAGCTCAAGTACATATGGAGTGGAATAAATCAAAGATTATACTTCTATTCTGAAACCAAAAAAGGCTAGATTTCTATGGTTAGGATGAAAAAGCTACCAACACTTTTAAATAAAAAATGCTTTTGTTAAAAAGCAGTTCTAAGAGAGGAGTTTATAGTGACATATGCTTACCTTAGGAAACAAAGAATCTCAAACAACCTAACCTTACACCAAAGGAACTAGAGAAAAAACAACAAACAAAACACAAAATTAGTAGAAAGAAAGAAGTCATAAAGATGAGAACAGAAATAAACGATATATAGACTAGAAAACCAATAGACGATCAATGAAACAAAAAGTTGGTTCTTTGAAAAGATAAAATTGATAAATCTTTGGATAGACCCATCAGGAAAAAGAAAGGAAGGGGTCCAAATCAATAAAATCAGAAAGGAAAAAGAAATTATAACCAACATCACAGAAATACAAAGGACCATAAGAGATTACTATAAGCAACTATACCCCAATAAAATGGACAACCTAGAAGAAAGGGACAAATTCTTAGAAAGGTACAATCTCCTAAAATTGAACCAGGAAGAAATAGAAAATATGAACAGGCCAATTACCAGTACTGAAATTGAGTCAGTAATCCCAACAAACAGAAGTCCAGGACCAAAAGCCTGCTCCATTTTTTCCTGTTACAACTGTATTTAGAACCCACAGTAAATACACTCATCCTTGATTCCAATCACTCAGCCTCTCTATCGCCTAGCCACTCCATTTCCCTTCTTGGAGATCAAGTTAGCTGTTTCTTGTCTAGCCTTCCAAAGATATTTAATGCATACATAAGCATTATGTAGGTGTGTGTGTGTGTACATCCATATATTTGGGTTGATCCCCATCTCATTTTAAACAATGGTAGCATAACTCACATATTATTTTTCACGTGGCTTTTCGCACTTTATGTGGTATATATAATATACACAATGCAATATTACTCTGCCATAAAAAAGAAGGAAACATTGCCATTTGTACCAATGTGGACAGACCTGGGGAATATTATACATAATGAAATATGTCCGACAGAGAAAAGCATACATGTGGAATTTTAAAAATAATAAAAATAAACATATATACAAAACAGAAACAAACTCGCAGACATAGAAAACAAACTTGAGGTAACCAAAGGGGAACGGGAAAGGAGGAGGGACAAATTAACAGGTATTATTATATAGTATATAAAATAAATAAGCAACAAGGACTCACTGCATAGCAGTGGGAATTATACCCAATATATTGTAATAACCTACAATGGAATATAATCCGCACACATACTGGATCACTATGCTGTACACCTGAAAATAACATAATATTATGAGTCAACTATACCTTCATTTTTCTATTCAACTATCATATTCATTTTTTTTAAAACTGAAAAAACCCCAACAGATCTCAAAGATAATTCCATATCAACACACAAACATTTTAAAATTCTTTTTTGTGACACCTAGTATTCTGTTGTACTAACACTTTTTCAATTAATTCCTTATTGAGAGGCATTAGATTGGTACCAATTATTTGCTCTTATACAAAATTTGGGACGAATAACACCGAGCAACTTAATTTCACAACTAAGTACAGATCATTATATCTGTAAATTTTTGGATATCAAAAGTTCTGCCCTTTCCACTACTCCACAGCTGCCTTAGGATTCTAAGAAATAACACAAGACTCACAATGATATCCATTTAAATTCTTTTATTTAAAAATGTTACCCAAATAGCCAAATTACGCTTTCCACTTCAATACAAAATTTAAAATTGTTTTTCTGAATATGTTGAAGGACCAAAAGAGCCTGAGAGATGGCTTTACGCCCAAGGAAAATGACCTCAAAACCAGCAGACAAGTATTGTACTGGCTCTCACTTCGCACTCAGAAGGTATCTGCTCCTGAGGAGTCTGCGTCCCCCTGGACAGTGCCCACGCTCAGAGACTGTGAGCAGTCTTCCAGGTTCACTGAGGGTAGTGTCACAGACATCTTGGCAGGTGATGTTTGAGAAGTGAAGAGTGGAACCGCTTTACCACCTGTAAAATGAGAAACTCATTCAGCTAAAGAAGTGTACCTGAGTACTTAATACTGGGGATCAAAAAGAGAATTGCATTTGGGATAAATTCTTTTCTCAAGGTGCTCAGATCTTGTCAGAGAGATAAAAATCACCCTTCTTTCCATACCCACTCCCAGACAATTAGAGACAATATTTTACAAGTATATGTTATGATCTGAATGTTTCAGATCAAATCAGATCAGTCGCTCAGTTGTGTCCGACTCTTTGCGACCCCATGAATTGCAGCACGCCAGGCCTCCCTGTCCATCACCAACTCTCGGAGTTCACTGAGACTCAAGTCCATCGAGTCAGTGATGCCATCCAGCCATCTCATCCTCTGTCGTCCCCTTCTCCTCCTGCCCCCAATCCCTCCCAGCATCAGAGTCTTTTCCAGTGAGTCAACTCTTCGCATGAGGTGGCCAAAGTACTGGAGTTTCTGAATGTTTATGTCTCCCCAAATTTATACGTTAAAATCCTAATGCCTAGTGTGGTGGTATTAAAAAGTGTGACCTTTGGGAGGTGCTTAGGTCAAGAGAGTGGAGCCCTCATATACAAGATTAGTGCCTTTATGAAAGAGGCCCCAGAGAGCTTGCCAGCCCCTTCCACCGTGTGAGGACACAGAACGAGGAAGAGGTGCCTCGATCTTGGGACGACCAGCCTCCAGAACTGTGAGAAATACATTTCTGCTGTCTAAAAGCCACTCAGTCTACAGTATTTTGTTATAATAGCCTGAATGGACTAAGACAGAATACAAGTGCCCAAAGTCATGTTACAGATGATAAACGGTAGGTAAGACCAAGCAGGGAAGGCAGTTTGAAATGAAGAATTCATTAATATGTTTAAAAAGAAAAAAAAAAAAAAAAAGAGTTGACTACATATGTGTATCTATCTGCCGATAGCCTAATTCATTCCTCTAAGTTTAAAAAGCACATTACCTAAGAATATAAAGAATGCCAACTTGGTACTGTTTAAGACCACAAAAACCCTCATTTCAAATTTCATGGATTTACCATATAATCATAATAATAAGCATCTTAAAGGCAAATCATCTTAAATAATCTTACGGATATCTCTGAGTCAACAGTCATTGTAATTGACTTTATAACAGTCTTTAAAATAGTTTCCATAGTAATAAAGTGAAAATTTCCATCAGACTTTTATAGGGACCACAGTAGAAGAAGTCAGTTTTGGAGATTTCAATGATGACTCAATCATAGCTGTCCAAGATGATCAAAATATTTGTAAAAGACAGATTCCTTTCATATTCTGATGTCTAAAAATGATTACTTTAATATTATCATTCCTGTTTGTTACTTACATCAATTTCTTTTTTTTTTTTTTCATAAAAGAGGAAAGGGAAATAAGATTTGGTATCATTATATCAATATCACAAACTAATGCACCAGCATAATCCTCTAAGAAGAAAGCAATTCTTATGTCATTTTAAATAAGTATTTTAAATAGGAAAAGAATTCTTGATATCTGGCTCTGTCAGGATATGATAAAAATTAAAATTAAGAAACAATAAGGACTTAAAAAAAATCTTCATAGTACATAAGCATTTAAATATTCTGACATTTTACAAAACCATGATGTAGAATACTCAAGTAACCAAGAGTAGTAATCCAAGACCAGAGTTTACTTTGTCAATAAAGTAAAAACCAACACAGGGTACAACTAAGGCTTGAGAACAAAATTACTGGTCAACCTGTAAATTTAAATGCTATCTTTCCTCAATTAAGAAAAAATTTCATTCCTTCCATTACTCACATATCTGTCAAATACTACCCTGTTACCAGACATTCTTCTTTTCTCTGTTATCCAATTTCACAAAACTGCTTTACATGTACCTTTATTTTCTACTCTGAGCATTAGATTACCGATTAGATTGTTCAATGATGTAACAACAGCTGTTATTTGTTTTTGGTGGGGGGACCTTGAAGAAGTTTCCAAGTCTCAAGATCAGATCAGATCAGATCAGTCGCTCAGTCGTGTCCGACTCTTTGCGACTCCATGAATCGCAGCACGCCAGGCCTCTCTGTCCATCACCAACTCCTGGAGTTCACTCAGACTCATGTCCATCGAGTCAGTGATGCCATCCAGCCATCTCATCCTCTGTCGTCCCCTTCTCCTCTTGCCCCCAATCCCTCCCAGCATCAGAGTCTTTTCCAATGAGTCAACTCTTTGCATGAGGTGGCCAAAGTACTGGAGTTTCAGCTTTAGCATCATTCCTTCCAAAGAAATTCCAGGGCTGATCTCCTTCAGAATGGACTGGTTGGATCTCCTTGCAGTCCAAGGGACTCTCAAAGAGTCTTCTCCAACACCACAGTTCAAAAGCATCAATTCTTCGGCGCTCAGCCTTCTTCACAGTCCAACTCTCACATCCATATATGACCACAGGAAAAACCATAGCCTTGACTAGACGAACCTTTGTTGGCAAAGTAATGTCTGCTTTTCAATATGCTATCTAGGTAGGTCATAACTTTCCTTCCAAGGAGTAAGCGTCTTTTAATTTCACGGCTGCAGTCACCATCTGCAGTGATTTTGGAGCCAAGAAAAATAAAGTCTGACACTGTTTCCACTGTTTCCCCATCTATTTCCCATGAAGTGATGGGACCGGATGCCATGATCTTCGTTTTCTGAATGTTGAGCTTGAAGCCAACTTTTCCACTCTCCACTTTCACTCTCCACTTTCACCAAGTCTCAAGGAACATATTCAATTATTATAAAGTTATGTTAATTCTTGTAATTACTATCTTATATTTATACAGCAATTAAAATTTTGCAAAAATCTTTTCCACATCATCTTATCTCATCCTGATAGTAATTCTGGAAGAAAGACAAGGTAAAGGTAACTGAGGCAGAGAGATATCAGAGTGGGCCTTTCCAGATGCATATGCACACTAACTAAATATCTATAAAAGTCTATTGCATGCGTGGAGCCAAGATGGTGTTAAGAAGATACACAGGTGAGAAAGAAACAGTCCTCATCTTCAAGAAGCTTAAAACCTAGTAGTGGAAGTAAACGTATAGAGGAATACTTGGTTTAAGTTAAGTGAAAGCAACAGTTGAGCTAGGACTTAAAAGATGTGGAAGGCAATGAAGGAAATAAAATAAATGATAACAGAAATAAGAGGATAAAGAAAAGTGAATAAAGAGAAAACAGAGGAACACAAAAGGGAAATGTTAGATAAGGAGATCCAAAACTGAAGAGTCACACAAGGTAAGAGATGGTTTTCAAGAAAGAGTCTAGTATAATTCAACTAATTCATACTCATCGCTTTCTGCCTGATACCAAATACATTAATTACCCACATAAAAATCATTATTTTTAAGGTGGTTGAGAGAAATTCCATTTTAGAAGTGGTATGTAATGGTAGGGGCACCTAAAGAGAGGAGCAGTGATAAAGTTTCAAGCACAAATCCCTTTATGATTGGTCAAGGCTGGGACCCAAATGAAGTCTACTGTTCAGTCACCTGGGAATGGTCCCATCCAGACTGTCAGTAAGGCTTTCATGTGGAAAGGAGTAAAAAGGGAAGGGGAGGAGTAAGAATGTGGATTCTGTGACACGGCAGAGCTGGGCACATCCACTCGTTCACTCAACAACTATCAACTGAGCACCTACTATGTTCCAGAACAGGCACTGTTCTAGACTCTGGAGATTTTGAAGAGAAGAAAAGCTCTAATCTCACTGATATCATATTTCAGATAGGTGTAAAGAGCAAATGACAAACAAATAAGGAAACAAACATACTATGTCAGGCTGTGATGAGTGCTATAGTGGTAAAGAACCCACTCGCCAATGCAGGAGACATAAGAGACCCAGGTGCAATCCCTGGGTGGGAAAGATCCCCTGGAGGAGGAAATGAAAACCCACTCCATTCTTGCCTGGGAAATCCCATGGACGGAAGAGCCGGAGGGCTACAGGCCATGGAACTGCAGAGTTGGACATGACTGAAGCAACTTAGTACAAGAGGAAGAATAAGTATTGAGGGACTTTGAGAAAGTTACACATAATTTTCAAAACCCTTGTTTCTTCACCTACATAATATAGGTTAGAGTACCTACCTCCAAGGGTTTGCTGGGGCTAAGTCGCATCAGTCGTGTCTGACTTTGTGTGACCGCATAGACGGCAGCCCACCAGGCTCCCCCGTCCCTGGGATTCTCCAGGCAAGAACACTGGAGTGGGCTGCCATTTCCTTCTCCAATACCTCCAAGGGTTTAGTGAGGATTAAATGGCATAATGTATATAAAGTGTTTTGAATAGTGCTGGCACACAAAAAGCACTTAACACAGATTAGCACTTGCTTTTAAGAAACTGGAAAGAAACTATCCTAAGGCTTGGCTGCAAAAGGTAGGTCAACTTATGAGAGAGGGGTAAGAATGTGTCACTGAAATACACTAAGGAAAAAACCCCACAGTTCCAGAGGGCCTCCAAATAATTATGCTAATTTTAACTCTAGTAATTGTGTTTTTAATCAAATAAAATGTATCATCTTATCTAAAGGGTTTGTTAATGTACATTTTGGAAAGATTTTTTGAAGTGCTCATTTATACAAGCAAAATCTGAGTTTTAGAACTTTAAAAGTGAACTTTTTAGGCTGGAAACATTTTTTAAAAAGCATCACTGTTAACAGGCAAAAAGTATAACATTCATATCCAGTTATGGTCCTCAAAGAGTTTAATTTTTTTAAGAAAAGACATAATATCTTAATAAATCATCATTAAAGCAAACAAAATTTCTACCTCTATTAATGTAGTTTGATGGTTTCAAAGCTTGACTTTTTAAATTTCCACAGTCATATCATTACTCTATGATGTAATTGTTTCAACAGCTGTTTTCAGATTTGTTTTAAAAAAAGGAAAACTATTCCCTGATTCCGTGGGTAGGCAGTACGTCATTTAACCCAGCATGCATTTAAGCCGGAGATGTCATTGAGCGGGACCATGTATTTGAAGCGTCCTAAGACAGGCTTTAATATACTTTCTAGACATTTGAAATTCATTTTTTTGCTTTAAAAGTATTTAAAATTCATAAAGAAACTCTGTTTTCTGTTACCTTCTTATAAGACTAACGAACAGAAAATCTAAAACTAATTTACTCTAATAAAGCAATAATGCAAGATTTTTAATGTCCATTTAAGAATCTGCCTATATATTGTACATGTATTGTTTTTTAAAAATACATATATATATATAACTTTCTAAAAGTTTTTTAAGTTTAGATAATCCATTTCATCAGTAAGTTTTAGATTCTGACTCTAATCTTCAAACAGCCGGTAACCCATTATTATGTCTCTGTTATTTGCAAACTGAGAGGAATCCAAACAAAGCATTCTCTCCTAAAACAACATGAGACAAGTAGAGAAAAGAAGAAAAAAATTCCTCAGGAACTTCACAGAAGAATGCAGCACCGGATACTCCTTACTTGGATTCAGTAACTGCATGTGGCATAAGCCACATAAATAAAGTTATGGGATTCTTCTATGAGTAGATGAATAGATAGTACATTGACTTTAAATTGTTTGGATTTGGGTATTTCTTTGTGCATATAAGGATGGGTTTCTTATAAACTCATTTAAAAATAAAATGAAAAAGGTAACAAAAACTGTAATAATCTTTAACCTAAGTACATGAAAGATCTTAACCTAAAGTCCAAGGATGGGTGATCATGGATCTATGAATACCCTGAAATCATATGCAAATTACTTTCATAGGAAATCCTTTCATATTTATATGTATTCACATAAATACAGTCTGGAAGGGAGTCAGGCAGTCATAGCTATCAGTGTTTTTCAGGGGTCTGCAGACCCTAAACACTTAGGAACATGTGCAGATGAAGCACATTCTCTGGGTTGTTTTTCCAGCCACGGTGGTGAAATACATGGGCTCCTCTCCTGTACACTGTTGATGCCTTAGTCTCAGGATGGCAACTCCACTGCAGCACTTAGGAAATTGCATTGCAATTATTTACATGTCTATAACTTCCTTTGGACAATAGATTCTTTAAAAGCATGGACTGTGATTCATATTCTTATTATTTGTTTGTAGGTCTACTGCTCCTATTAAATGTACCCTATGAGCAAACCAACTTTGTCTTGTTTACCTCTGTATTCTGCAAAGTTGCAGCATAATGCTAGTACATGCTGGGCCTTAAAATGATTGCTGGACCAAGCTGATTTGTTTCTGCCTAGACAGTCTGTGGTTCCTCATGGCTAACAGCTTGCTTAGATTCATGCTGACCAGATCTTGTCTTTAAGATTAGCCCTGAGTTCCAGCAACACAGTTGCTTCCCAGCTGTCTATGAAAATGTTAACAGTATTTCAGCTGTGCTTTATTGAGTTCTTGAAGCATTTTTCCTGTCCACTCTGGGCTCATCTACTCTTGCTTAAATTCTTTGCTTAAGCAGCTGCTAAACTATCCTGCTGTATTCAATTCTCCTCACATACTTAACCCAGCCCTGCAGATTTTGCAATCATAGCTTGAGTGCTTGAGAACAAATACTACAAGTTTTGATGAAGATGATGTCTGGTCATTTGATGTTAAGTACATAGTATGAAAATTTAGATTTGCCTCTGCTTCACACAATTAGTCACTATTAAACATTTCTTTCCTTACTTTCAAGTTTAAAAGTGATTTAAATGTTTTATAGTCTCATCCCAAAATGTGTTTTAGACATATAAATCCTATTACATTTTTTAAGTTTATGACTGCTTCTGTTTTTTAAATGAGTTGACAAATGCTTATTTTTAAATTTATAATTTAAGATAAAAATACAGCAGTTCCTATAGAAAGAATAAATGTATCGGCACCTGTAAAAACAACTCCAAATCTTTTTTTCTCCAAAAGCAATAGCTAATGTGAAAGATTTGTTTCTTCTTATGCCAGGTTCCAGCTGCTTCACTTTGTTTAAAACTGACTTCAAAGTTTAAACAGTGTCCTGTCCCAACAAATAACCTCCCCCAGATGGAATTATCTGGAGTACTAGCCTCGGTGCTCTGAATACCACACCTGCAGCCTTTTAATTCAACATTTTATAAACTTTCATAGGAAATGATAGATTTTTTGGTCCCCTAACTTTTGGAGAGTTGAGTTTAGTGTATGAAGGGAATTTTATACTTGGGATGAATTTGGAGATATTTAGAAGAATAAAAAATTGGAATTATTGTTTCTACTGTGTTGATTATTATGAGAGAAAGAAGGAAATGAAAAAAAAATTGAAACATTTAAAGTAAAAAATCTTACCTGTAAATAAAGATGTGAGGTATAGACTGGGCTCAATTTGTGTCTGATCCGTATCACCTGGTGAAGCTACAGTTAAAAATTTTTTTTCATAAGAAAATCAGTGAAGCATAATCATGGTTTCTTCCACTTAAAAACAAACAAACAAACAAACAAACCCACAAACTAAATGCACTTCCACAGTTAGTTTCATAAAACCAGGCAAACAGAAGCCTGACCTCGTGGCCTTAATGTAAAAAACGAAATTAAACAGCTGAATTTTAATGACTGTCAATAGAATAATACTTTACCTAATGGATTATTATCTTTATGCATCAAAAATTAGGGAAAAGGATCATGAGAGAATTTGCATAATTATTTGTATTAAATAAGAGAAGCTCATGGGCCATTTCTTCCAAAGCTAAAAGTTTTCACAGATTCGCTTACTTAAGGATTTAATCATTATAAATGAAGTTTATCCACCTCACTAGAACGGACTCAAATCTGTTCCTTTTTACAGCTGAGTAATATTCCATTGTATATATGTACCATAACTTCCTTATCCACTCATCTGTCAACAGACATCTATGTTGCTTCCATATCCTGGCTATTTTACATAGCATTGTAGTGAACACTGGGTACATGTGTCTTTTACAATTATGATTTTTCTGAGGTATATGCCCAGTAGTGGGATTGCTGGGTTATATGGCAGTTTTATTCTTAGTTTTTTAAGGAATCTCCATACTGTTCTCCATAGTAGCTATATTAATTTACACTCCCACTAACAGGGCAAGATGGGTCCCCAGAGAGGTGGATAAACCCAGAGCCTGTTATACAGAGTGAGGTAAGTCAGAAAAAGAAAAGCAAATACTGTATATTAAAGCATATATATGGAATCTAGAAAAATGGTACTGATGAACCTATTTGCAGGACAGAAATAGAAACACAGACATCCAGAACAGAGTTGTGGACACAGTGTGGGGAGAGAGTGGGACAAATTTAGAGAGTAGCACTGAAACATATACATAACCATATGTAAAATAGATAGATAGCAGGAAGTTGCTTTTTAACACAGGGAGCTCAACCCGGTACTCTGGGATGCAGTGAGGAGGGAGAGGGAGTAGCGCTTACTATGGTGTTACTATTAGATACTATCTATGTTCACTTTGGAGAAGGCAATGGCAGCCCACTCCAGTACTCTTGCCTGGCAAATCCCATGGACCGAGGAGCCTGGTAGGCTGCAGTCCATTGGGTCGCTAAGAGTCAGACACGACTGAGCGACTTCTTTCACTTTTCACTTTCATGCATTGGAGAAGGAAATGGCAACCCACTCCAGTGTTCTCGCCTGGAGAATCCCAGGGACAGCGGAGCCTGGTGGGCTGCCGTCTATGGGGTCGCACAGAGTCGGACATGACTGAAGCGACTTAGCAGCACGTTCACTTTTCCTCTGCCTTTAAGTTTCTGAGCGAGGGGACAAAACTTACTGCTAGGCATTTTTCAGATTCTGTAATTCAGAGTCTATAGAATCTGGTATACAAACACAGAAACAAAGGTATCAATACTAGCTCAGAGATCCCTTCCACTGAAGAACCACTTGTTTGTAGCAAGTAAATTAAGAGGCAGTTTTCTCTGAAGTGGTTGCCTGAAAGCCCAGAATTCAAACTTACCTATTGTGTTATAGTAAGAAATAAGCAACACCATCCCCTTTCAGACTAAACAAAACAGGGTGGAAGCTAAGAAAAAGAACCTACTTTTTTTCTGTTCCTACTATACTGGTATTTAAGATAAAAAAATTTTGGCAAGTAAATAATAACCAGACACTCTTATTAGAGAGACAGCTGAAAGCTTGTGGCTAAGAGCACAGATTCAGAGACTAAGCTACCTGAATGCAAATCATAGTTCCGACTTGCGTGAGGTCTGGGAGAAACACCACACTGAAGTATCACCACTTTGTGTTTCCATCTCCTCTTCTAGCTCACAGATTTCTCATGATCGTGAACAAGAATGATATATGTAAATTAAATAACCTAGAGCAGTGCCCACAGAGGCACTCAGCAAATGGTTGTTTTATTATTATTTAGCCTATGATTTTTTCTAACTTTTTCCAATTGACAAAAGAATTGCTCTCATTAAAGCAATCTTTCCAAAACATATTTTGACAGGGAGATTTTTTGTTTAAGAAAAAGAAAAAAAAATACTGATCACATATTAGAGCAGTAGAGCTGTAAGGGAGCTCAGAGATTATCTCATTTTTACTAATAAGGAAATCACAATTCAGAAAGGTTCACTGACAGAGAAATCAACGTCACAAGTTAGCTGTGGAACTACAACTCGTAAGAAAAGGTTCTTTCCCCACCACCCAACATTTTCATATTCTTCTACTAGGATGTATCTTGGTAGATATTGAGCTATCGAGACCTGTAAGAATAATCAGAAATTATCTGCTCTACTTTTTAAAAAAGAGTTATGAAGGAAGGAAACATATAGTATGTTCAAGGGCATAGCCGTTGATTTCGGAATTGGACTTGCTTTGACTCCCAGCTCTATCATTTATTAAGTGTGTAACCCTGGGCAAAATATGTAACTTCTTTGAGCCTCAGGTTCGTCAAATGTGAAATAAGACTACTATTAACATTACCTACCTAACTGGATTGATTACAGATCTTAGCAGAGTACATGACATAAAGGAAGTACACATAAATGTAGCTATTACCTGTTTTCATTGTTACTATAACCATAAACAAAACTCCCCTTTACCCAAACTAGGAGAGAATACTTCTACAATGATTTCTAATGGGGAAAAAAAGACCGCTCTGTCAATACCAGAGTTAACTATTGTCACTTTTTCCTATACTAAGTAGCTGCCTCATAATTCTCACTTGCTGGCGACAGGGTTTACTGGGAGTTGGTATACTGCGCTCTGTAGGTGACAATGAAGGGAGCAAACACAACCCACACCATGGCAACAGGATTTGAAAGGTGTCTACCAAGTTTGTTAGTCCTTACACTTCCTCACCCTGCTGTTCAAAACTGAAGAAACGTAATATTCATTGGTATTCAAGTAAAAGAATGAATAAAAAATTTCTAAATATTTTATCTATAGATTTCTATTAACATTTCTATGGAAATTCCGAGTGGGTAGTATTGACCAAAAATTGAGTCATAAATTACCTGTGAATGTAATTTATCCTTTTAGCTTCACCACAAAACGCAAATGTGTTAACTTTATTTAAATGTTTAAAACTACCATGGAATAAAAACAAATGATCTTAGATCTAAAATTGAATTGAAGGCTGGAAAAGTAGGGATACTCCTGAAAAAGCTTTAAATGAGGGGACACTGAGGGCATGGGGATTGTGCCACCCGTACACTATACTTCTTCCAAACATTCACTGTATTTCAGCACTTTAAATGGTCTTTCAAAATCTTGTAGCTATATGGTGTCAACATGAAAGCAAGTCATCGTATTTCAAAAAGTGGTACTTTTAAAAGGATAGGAACGTAGGCTTTATGTTTTACTCCTGTATTATAAAAATTTTATTTTTGGCTGAAAATTTATCTTCCACTCTGTAATACTATCTTTAGTAAGAACCACTAGTATAGCAATACTTAAACCTGTAGATCATTATATTACTGTTTTAAGCAAATTCTTTATGTATTTAAGAAAACCATGCAGTACTATAGGACTGTTAACTGCAAAACAAGGATATAAAGATGACGGCGTCCAAAACAGGAATTTTTTTAACCCACAAAACAAGAGTTTTTAAATGAGTGACACCCAGAATTTGAAACCAAATTAACCATGCGCTATTAAGTAAGAAAAAAAAAAAAAAAAAAAAAACAAATCTAACAAGCAGAAATCTAAAATTAGTAACAATCAGAATAGCTGGAACTTTTATACTAGCGTGCTCACTGAAGGAAAAAAGGGGGCTATTAGGAATATTATTAGATATAGAAGTTAATACTTTTCAAACAAATATGTTACTCATTGGCTGCATCTCTAATAGGTATACAACTCTTGCCAATAATAGCATTTTCAGAAATAGTATCTTGGCAGCATAAAAGCTTATATTCAACTGACAGGAAGCTGATTGGTAATTCAGAAAATAGATGACCCACCTATTCTGAATGCAGACTATGATTTATTTGAATAATGTACACTTAGTTATTAAGGCTCATTAAAAACTATTTAAGTGCTTACTGAGCAGTGTAATGACAAAGAGAGTTCCTGCCTTTTAGTGGCAGGAATGTCTAGAGGGACATTCCAGCATTAAAATCTGGTTGCAAACAGAGAGACTCGATGTTTTAGTAGACAACTTTATCTGTAAGACACTTCCTGCTGGTTGAACAGCCTGTGACACAGCTACTAAAACAAATTCCTCTCAGATAATTCTTTATAAAAGCATGCCATAATGGTTTGAAAACTAAAGGAATCTTAAAAATTACAATAGGTTTGCCCCATGAAAGAAGCCATACATTCAGTGTGATTTCATTTTTTTTAAGTACAAAGCCAAGAGAACTAATCTATGCTGCTAGAAGTCAGAACAAAAAGGTCAGAATGGTGGTTATCTTTCTGGGGGTGGAAGCTGTGTCTAAAAGGGAACGTGAAGGGGCTTTGGAGATGCTGGCAATATTGTTTCTTGAATACCTGAGTGTGCTTAGTTTCTGAAAGTTCCTTCAGCTGTACAGCTATGTGTACTTTTCCGTATGTATATTATACTTCCATAAAAGGTTGAAGTCAAAAAAAATTCAACAGGTTAGTTTCATCAATTAAAAGGTTTAGTTCAGTTCAGTTCAGTCGCTCAGTCATATCCGACTCTGTGACCCCATGAACCACAGCAGGCCAGGCTTCCCTGTCCATCACCAACTTCTAGAGTTTACCCAAACTCATGTCCATTGAGTCGGTGATGGCATCCAACCATCTCATCCTCTGTCGTCCCCTTCTCCTCCTGCCTCCAATCTATCCTATCATCAGGGTCTTTTCAAATGAGTCAGCTCTCCGCATCAGGTGGCCAAAATATTGGAGTTTCAGCTTCAACATCAGTCTTTCCAATGAACACCCAGGACTGATCTCCTCTAGGATTGACTGGTTGGATCTCTTTGCAGTCCAAGGGACTCTCAAGAGTCTTCTCCAACACCACATTTCAAAAGCATCAATTCTTCGGCACTCAGCTTTCTTTATAGTCCAACTCTCACATCCATACATGACCACGAAAAACCATAGCCTTGACTAGATGGACCTTTGTTGACAAAGTAATGTCTCTGCTTTTTAATATGCTGTCTAGGTTGGTCATAACTTTCCTTCCAAGGAGTAAGTGTCTTTTAATTTCATGGCTGCAGTCACCATCTGCTGTGATTTTGGAGCCCCCCCAGAAAAATGAAGTCAGCCACTGTTTCCACTGTTGGCCCATCTATTCGCCATGAAGTGATGGGACCAGATGCCATGATCTTCGTTTTCTTAATGTTGAGCTTGAAGCCAACTTTTTCACTCTCCACTTTCACTTTCCTCAAGAGGCTCTTTAGTTCTTCTTCACTTTCTGCCATAAGGTTAGTTTCATCTTATTGTGTTAAGACTGTTTTCCAATGAATGAAACTCCACGTAACTGACTGTACCAGCCAGCCCTTCACATCAAGTTAGCATCGGCAATGGGCCACACTGCTGACTGCAAAGACAAATTCCTATTTCTTTTCTTAAAATTTTGAAACAACCATGAGCTGAAATTACTCAGAAAGTGAAAAAAAGGGAAAGTTGCTTAGTAGTATCTGACTCTGCAACCCCATGGACTGTAGCCTACCAGGCTCCTGTGTCCATGGAATTCTCCAGGCAAGAATACTGAAGTGGGCTGCCATTTTATTCAGAAGCAGAAGGTAAGTAGGTAAGTTCTGGTTGTTGTTGTTGTTCTCGATTGACTCTCACAAATCTAGTTTGACTTACTACTTAGAATACCTGATGCTACAACAATGAGCCATTCAATTTAATTGAAAGCTCAAACTAATCTCATTTTAACTAATCTTGACAGCGTTTCTAAAATATCAATACATTTTATAAAAGCCATTTATTTACTTATTTTGACTACCAAAAAAAGTTTGCTCTTTCAGCTTACATCTATAAAGCAATGACATCATAATGACATTTAAACTCAACTATAACTCTTAATCAATAGTAACTCCTATAACTTTAATCACGCAAGGCCACAGATTGTTTAGAAGGTCACTATTATCGCATCATTATAAACAACATTTGAAAAATAAATAAATAAATAAACAACATTTGATAGCAAACAAAGCTGAAAGCAAAGTAGGTCCCTAATATTTACTTAACAGTTTGAGTGTTTTTATAATTTACACACAGAAAATTCATTTTCTGAGATGGAAATTCTTTCTAATGAAAACTCCTATCAAACTATGGCCTGTGACTATCACTAAAAATACAGTGAAAATACGGTAAAATCCTTTACAGTGGATTTTGCCATATCTAGTCACGCCTAACTAAATTTGGAAACAAAAATTAAATGTGACACAGTGACCAGTTCACTTCCCCAAGGCCAGACCTGGCAACTTGAAAAAAAGAGTGAAAGAATGAAAAATGAGCTTTCAAATACAGGAAGCCACTAGAAAATAAGAACACCACCATTTCATATCCTAAAATTAGAGCTTTAAAGATTTCTGTTGACTAGTAAGTTTCAGGGTTGGGGGGAAGGGAGGCAAGGGGGATTTCTGCTCCCTGTACACACGACACCAGTGGGAATAAGGGCCAGTCCAAGTTCTATGTTAGCATTGCTCTGGGTAATAGTTCCAAGCTGTGAGGCGCAGCTGTATGGGTCCTGCCAGCAAGGCCATGGCAGCAGTGCTTTGATAGCGTGGGGCCCTGAAGTGTCAGGATATAGAGAAGACAGCAGTTGCTGGCTGTGAAAACAGTCTGATACAAACCAGATGGGAACTTACTAGATGGGCAACACAAAGGAAAACAATTGGTTCATTCAACAAAGTCAGGCCCCTGCCCCAGAGAATTCAGAGAAGACAATAACAGTCACCCAGAGTTGATGCAAACAAGAAACAGTCATGTGGTTACAGTTTAAAGAATTGTTTTCCCTCAGACTAAACAAAGTTTTGCTTTCTAATTCTTATATTCATTAATTGCAGTTTGGTGTACAGGCCTTTCTGCCAAAGACAAATATTTCATTTATACAATAAATACTTTTGTGACACTGAGAGAAATATATGAGGACATAGAAACTAATTTTGTGCTGCTTCCTGTAAAGTGCTATGAACATAGGTTAAGCTATTTCAAGAAATTGGTAAATTTAGAAAATGATTGATTATGCTGACACAGCAATTAGAAAATATCCAACATAATATTTCCATGACTTCTTAGGTCTGATTTGTTTTAATGCAGGAAGAAAAGCATGAAGGCAATAATTACAGGCTCCTGGAACTACATTTCTACCTAAATGATTTTTTCGGACTTTATTAGATGGGACAGTATTATTGTAATTATATCCACAGCAAAAAAGTGCCAGAGTTCTCTACAGACTTAAACTGCGTGAGTGTCATCACACTAACAAGTACCTGTTCATCTTTCTTTTTTTGGTACCTGTCCATCTTGACAATATAATAAAGATTAACAATTCGATTTTAAGATAACTTTCGGCAATAACATTTCACTTTAAGACTTTATAGGCATATACTCCACAACAGTCATCTGTTCTGCTATTCTGAAAGATAGTAAATAGCACTCTAGCTTAAAATAATTCATAGGTAACTGCTTATTTTCCATTAGAAATTCCAGCACAACTTGGGCCTCTGCATTTGCTACTAATTTAATAACACATCCAAGAAAGCCTTATATGTGTAGTCACTATTCTTAGGTGATAAACTAGCCCATCACAGAAACTGAAAGTAACAGCACTTTTCATACAATTATTTGAACATATTTTATAATATAAAATATATATAAACTAAAATATAAAAGAATATAAAACAGTAAATCTATTTTGTATCTTTATAATAAAAAATGGTTTCTTAGAAGACATGAATCTGTGGAATTGTGAAAATTACTGTGATACTTGAGACACAACCCAGGTTTTCCAATTTGCATTTGATGCACTATCCTGATTATTTTTTTTTTTTATGCTTCCCACCCCTAAAAACTGAGGCCAAACATTTAATGACATCTTTCCTGTTGCATTAGATCTTTCATCCTTTGCAAGGCATTTCTGAAGTAAACCAGAGAAACAGAAGTGGAGTAACAGCCTGATGTGCAGACTAAATGCAGTCATCAGCATTTCCAGCCATGGGCACTCTCCTGCCCCGGCCCCTCCACTCCGCTGTTCATGCACACACATTCACACACATTGTTTTACAGTCTAAATTACTGGCAACGGTACTGAATGATGGTTTTGACTAAATTTAATCATCAAATCCAAAAATCAGGTTGTGCTTATAAGCTGAATTCCCATGTAATAAGAAGGAAAGGAAAACATGAAAAAATTGGTCTTATACAAAAGGAATTAAGAATAAATGTATCAACTCTGCTAAAAGTTATTCTAAACACATGGAATCAACTCTAATAAAATGATTAACAAAGGTAGTTTGTCTGGGATTTATTAGTAAATGTATTTCTTAGATCTTGGATTAACCCAAGAAGAAAAAGGAGTTGGTGTCATTTTTATTATTAGGTATACTGATATAAATTTCTTCAGACATTGCCCATTTTTACTTTTATGGGTATATATGTGTGTATATATATACACAAACACACATATATGTATGAAAAAAATAAGCAATTGCATTAACTATTTTTATCTGATAAACATATCTTGAAATGATTTCCAAGAACAAAGGCCAGATCAGGCAGAACTTTTTAGGATATGATGTGAAGTCTAGACTCTAGGCTGGTGCAAAAAGAAGTCTTTGGAGGGGTCTGAGCAAGGAGTCAAGTGATCTGATTAATATTTTAAACAGTGACTCTTGCTCTGGGTAGATAAAATAGGGGAGCAAAATGAATATAGGAAGACCAACTGAGAAATTTCTCAGGATAATATTAAAGTTGAGGAATATTATGATTTAAAAAATCAACTACAGAAAGTAGAAAACTCAGCTTGACACCAAGCTGCTGAAAAAAATTGTGGTTAGCTTTATTAGAACACCAAAAACTTTAGTATTAAACCAGTTTTTAACAACTTCTGTGAACACTGAGACAATCAAGAGTAGTGAGGCTATTTAACCTCTCTGAAACCTCAGCTTTCTCATCTGTATAACAACACTAATAAAAACATTTTACATATTCACTAGTTTACTGTGAGAAGGAAAACTTCAACACTTGAGAGTTTTTTGTCAGCTATAAAGCACCTCTCCTTTCTCTACCTTTAAATCTTGATGATGTCCAAGATTTTAGTTTCATCACTGTAGGTTTGGGGGAAGAAACAAATCTACCATATTTGGCAGTGACTGTTCTATCCTAGTGCAACTCTAGGCAGGATAGATTGACTAGAGCACACTCTAGTGTGCTCAACTAGTTAAGAGCTTGGAAACAATATAAGAAATAGTAAAAGCAACATGGGCCTTCCCAAGTAGCACTAGTAATGAAAAATCACCTGCTAATGCAGGAAATGCAAGAGATGTGGGTTCGATCCCTGAGTGGGAAGATCCCCTGGAGCAGGGAATGGCAACCCACTCCTGTATTCTTGTCTGGAAAGTTCCAATGACAAAGGAGCCTGGCAGGCTACAGTCCATGGGGCCACAAAGAGTCAGAGACGACTGAGAGACTGAACGCAAAAGGAACACAGCATGTAGATTTTGGATTATAATTGTTATCGAATATTTGAAAGACTGTTCCATTGAAACACCTGTTTCTAACACCCAATAGGACAGAACTAGAACCAATAAGTGAGAAGTTATGAGAGGCCAATGTTAACTCAGTAAGAATAATTAGTGCTTTCCATCAATAAAATGTACAACAAACAAGGGTGCTTCCTGATACTGGGAGATAACCATTTACTGGGCGTAATGTCTCATTTGCTGGCTCCCTCTCCTTTCTCTATCTTCAAATCTTGAAGATGTTCAAGATTTTAATCCAGGGATGCTCCCATTCCCTTTACTTAATCCTTGGGTGATGTCATCCATACCACAACTTTAAATAGCATCCATACTGTCAACTCTCAGCTTTTTATCTCCAGTCCCAACCTCTTCACTGAATTCTAATAACAAACTGCCTATCACTTGAAGTTTTTTTAGGCTTCTCAAAACCTATGTGTCCTACACAGAATGGCTGATTTTCACCTCAATCTTCCTAACTTTAATAAGTAGCACTATCATTCAACCAGTAATTTTCAGACCAGAAATTTAGGAGTAACTAATGCTTTTGAACTGTGGTGTTGGAGAGGACTCTTGAGAGTCCCTTGGACTGCAAGGAGATCCAACCAGTCCATTCTGAAGGAGATCAGCCCTGGGATTTCTTTGGAAGGAATGATGCTGAAGCTGAAACTCCAGTACTTTGGCCACCTCATGCAAAGAGTTGACTCATTGGAAAAGACTCTGATGCTGGGAGGGATTGGGGGCAGGAGGAGAAGGGGACGACAGAGGATGAGATGGCTGGATGGCATCCCTGACTCGATGGACATGAGTCTGAGTGAATTCCAGGAGTTGGTGATGGACAGGGAGGCCTGGCATGCTGCGGTTCATGGGGTCACGGACACGACTGAGCAACTGAACTGAACTGAACTGAATCTTTGACTCTGGTTTCAATTACACTCTACATCTAATTTGCCTTAGTAAGTAATTTTTTAAATCAACTTATTCTTCAGTTCTATTAGGTATATGCCATCAATACATAGCCTTAACGTGACACCTCTACCAGGGTCCAAGCCACCATCACCTCTCATTTGGAATACTGGGACAGTCACACACTTCCAATTAGTCTATTTCCACCACTGCCTCCCGAAGGTCTGTTCTCCATCTAGAAGCTGGTGGAAACTTTTAACAATGTAAATTAAAGTCTGTCATTTCCTAGCTCAAATCCTCCACAGGATTCTCCTCATTTGTTGTTGTTGTTCAGTTGCCAAGTTGTGTCCAACTCTTGCAACCCCATGGACTGCACTAACCCCATGGACTGCACTATGCCAAGCCTCCCAGTCCCTCACCATCTCCTGGAGTTTGCCCAAGTTTGTGTCAATTGAATCAGTGATGCCATCCAACCATCTCATCCTCTGTCACCATCTTCTCCTTCTGCCTTCAATCTTTCCCAGCATCAGGGTCTTTTTCAACGAGCCAGCTCTTTGCATCAGGTGGCCAAAGCACTGGATCTTCAGCTTCAGCATCAGTCTTTCCAATGAGGATTCAGGGTTGATTTCCTTTCAGATTGATTGGTTTGATTTCCTCATTGTCTAAGGGACTCTCAAGAGTCTTCTCTAGCACCACAGTTCAAAAGCATCAGTTCTTTAGTGCTCTGCCTTCTTTATGGTCCTCCAGTTTATCTTTATTCTCATCATGCTCAGACTGAAATCCAAATTCCTTCTCAGAGTCTGCAGAGCTCGACATGGTCTGCAGCCTACGTCTCCTGTCTTCAGTTCCTTCCACAGATCCCTTGCACACTCCCCTCCAACCACAATGGCCTTCTTGTTGTTCCTCGGGCAAGTTCATTCCCACCATAACACCTTCATTTTTCCTTCATATTCCCATATTCCTACATGGAATACTCTTCCCCAAACATTTGAACATTTCTCCTTCCCTTCACTCTGTGTGGAAATGCCATTCCTTCAAAAAGGGCTCCCCTAACCAAATGATCTACAGAAGCAAAACCACTTACCGTGCTTTCTTCACTATCTATCACTCTGCTTTATGTTCTTCTTAATTGAAACTAATAGAAATACAAATTGACAGACATTATTTTAAAATAAAGAATACCTTTCAAAAATGTTTTGCTTTTTATTGGGAAAGAATTTTGATCTTGGGGCAAAGTTACAAGAATAATATAAAGAATACCTGTATCTCACTTGCCCAGATCCATAGTGGTTAACTTTCCCCTGTGTTTAGGTTGGTATGCTGTTTCCCCATGACCATATGCAGGTTAGGTCTCAGCAATCCCAACTGGAGGCACACAGTATTCATCTGGCCCTCCGTGGTTGCACTAATTTTGATCATCCCATCAGGGTACTATCCTACGTTTCCCTTTCTGTGAGGAGACCCTTTAAGACCATGCAAATATCCTGCCCCTCATTAAAATTTCCTGTACATTTAGCATTCACTGATGACCTCTGCCCCATGTAATCTTTACTAGGATGCTTGCAACATGCTGGCTTTCCAGCAGTACTAGTCACTCCGCATTTGCCTGTTGACTCCTAGGACTTCTAAAAGCCCTTCATGTTTTTCACAGCACTTAACATCATCTGAAATTGCTGTAAATTAATTTACTTTTTTCTATTATGTATACAAGGATGTAAGCTCTGTGAAAGCAAGGATTTCACCTGATATGTTTACCGTACTCTCTCCAAGGTTTGGAACAATACCTGGCCCATAGCAACTACTTAAGAATGAATAGAAAAAGAAAGAAAACTGTTAACAAGGCCCCTGAACTAGATGGGAGAATAGGACTACCTCTTACATTTGACCCAATAAACACTTAATGGAAAACTACCATTTATGGTGCTGTGCTAGAGAGCAGGTGGTGCAGAAATGAATGAAACAAGGCCACTGTCTCTTAGACAGTTACTTTCCAGAGAAAGAGAGAGGCTATAAGGAAATAATCCTACAAGGTATGATGCAAGGACTAAAAGCGAAATATACACCAAATAGCATAGGCCCTTCAGGGATAGATAGTAGACCAAAAATGTTTGTTTCTAGGATGGAAAGGTGGTAAAAGAGGGCAGAGGAGGGAACAGTTCCAAGTGAAGACACTGAGAAAGGCATGTGAAGGGAAATGTAGGAGACACTGGTAAGCACAGTAGGATGAGGGCTGAGAAGAAATAGAATTATGAAGTATTTGTGGCTACAACTGACTGAAGAATCATTGAGCCCACCTTCATTCTTTACATAACAATGAATGATCCTTCGTATTCCACATTCATTCCCTTGCCCCCCTTCTCCTTCCCCTTCTACCTTTTCCTTTCCCCTCTACTCTCTCAAAGTGAGACCTCTTCCCTTCTTCCTATTCCTTCCCTTTCTTTCTCTGCACTTATCCTTTTCATCTCTCAGGATTACATCTTTCTCCCTCTCCCTTTGTCAAGAGTAGAAATGAGATGGGAATCAAAGTTGTAGGTAGAAGAGTTACCTTCAAGGAGGTAAAAAGCACTATTCTTTCTTGAACCCAAAAGGAAAAAAAAAATGAAAAGATTAATGTAGAATTGTAAGAAGTTGGAGCTAGAGTAGCTATAAATGAAAGTAGAATTTTGGAAATACATTTGAAAGAGTAGAAGTTGGAAAAGCAAAAGCATAATTAAAAGAGAACTGAGGGGATAACACTGGGATTAAGGGTTTGGGGAGAAGGGCTAGAATAGATGTTATTTTGGAGCCAAAATCCATATGAAATTAATAAAAGTTATTACTGGGGAATAGCCAAACTTCCATTCAAGCCTCATGGCACAGTTTGCTAACAGGTTATAATTTAACGAACTGCATGAACACCATTAGAATTTCATGACCAGGAACAAAAATCAGAGAATGGGGATTAACACAGATCAAAGAGACACAGAGGTCTTGGATGGTTATAAGACAGTATTTACATGAGTTAACCATATAGATCAGGCAGAATATAGGGCCTAAGGAACAGCCAGTCAAGAGAAACAGGACTGAGTCAATGGAGGCTGCAGTACAGGTGGGAGAAAGAATACATGACTGAAGTGGCTCTACTAACCGATACACTACGTACCTCACAACACCTCCCTCCTGTCCCATTACCCAACCCGGCCAGGTTAGTTAGGGGAAGAAAGACAAAAGTATTAAGCTCTATAATGAATAAGACAACTATCCCTATACTCCAAGGATCACTTATTATTCCCCAGCAATTTCTCCCACAAACTGAAGTTTCTAGGGAAAAAAGAAAATCTAGAGAAGATGAAAGGAAATAAAAAGCCATCTCAGAAAACTTAGTTCCAGCTGATTAGTACTCAATTGCTCCCGAACGACATCACAGAAGTCCAAAAGTCATCCCTTCTATTCCTTAATGGAGTTGACTTTATGTCAGAAAGGGAAATGAGAGGCAGTAAGTTGAACTCCCCCTAGACCAGCAATGAGAACTCTGTCTAAAGATAATTCCCTTAAAATTTCTTCTTCATAAACACTGTTCAAAACCAGTAAGACTTGCCTAGAAAACTTCATAGTCCTAAGCACCTAAATTTTAATCTGTCACTCCCATCTCCAAACAGTATCTATGATCTCATTTGTGCTTCTAAATCACTACAGGTTTGTTTTGGTAGAACACATCTTTGAACTCTGCCATAGGCTTGCATTACATGTTTACGTATGAATTACATGGTTAAAAATTTGGCCTTTATTTGACCAACATTGTTTTTTTTTTTTTTTAAATTTTTTTTTATTTTTAAACTTTACATAATTGTATTAGTTTTGTCAAATATCAAAATGAATCTGCCACAGGTATACATGTGTTCCCCATTCTGAACCCTCCTCCCTCCTCCCTCCCCATACCATCCCTCTGGGTCGTCCCAGTGCACTAGCCCCAAGCATCCAGTATTGTGCATCAAACCTGGACTGGCAGCTCGTTTCTTACATTTTACATGTTTCAATGTCATTCTCCCAAATCTTCCCACCCTCTCCCTCTCCCACCGAGTCCATAAGACTGTTCTATACATCAGTGTCTCTTTTGCTGTCTCGTACACTGGGCTATTGTTACCATCTTTCTAAATTCCATATATATGCGTTAGTATACTGTATTGGTGTTTTTCCTTCTGGCTTACTTCACTCTGTATGATAGGCTCCAGTTTCATCCACCTCATTAGAACTGATTCAAATGTATTCTTTTTAATGGCTGAGTAATACTCCATTGTGTATATGTACCACAGCTTTCTTATCCATTCATCTGCTGATGGACATCTAGGTTGCTTCCATGTCCTGGCTATTATAAACAGTGCTGCGATGAACATTGGGGTACACGTGTCTATTTCCCTTCTGCTTTCCTCAGTGTGTATGCCCAGCAGTGGGATTGCTGGATCATAAGGCAGTTCTATTTCCAGTTTTTGAAGGAATCTCCACACTGTTCTCCAATGTTGTTTTTTATAGCAAAGAACAATCTTGGGAGAGTTTTCCCACTTAAAATTTCTTTTACATGATTCTGTAATAAAGCTAGTAGTATTAAGCATACCTGGATGATGTTAGATCTTTCTTTAGAACAGGCATAGTGGAAAGGCTGAGCCCAAAGGCAAAAATTGAGGGCATGTTACATAGATAAAACCTTATTCTATATAACATCAATAATAATAGTGTTAATAGTGGTAAAAAGCAAAAGTACTATGGATATGAAACATTAAAGTATTAATTTAATAAAATAAATATGTAAGTACAATAAAAAGGAGAAAAATGTTTCTCAAGAATATATGAGGAAGGTTTCCAGGATGGACGATGAAATTATAGTGCCTTTTGCCATTTGAGTTACAGGGTTTTTTGCCATGAAATTTAACCATTTTATTATTTTTATGTGTGTCCAACACGGCCCCTAATTTTAACCCTTACTTTTAATCAGGATGCCACAGCTCATAAATGATTACTAAGCTCTTGCATTATCAGTTTCTCTTAGATTTAAAAACAAGAGAATTGCTGGCAATCCAGTTCACTACAACACTCATTTGTCAATAGATAAGATTATCAATTGGAAATCATCCTGGTTAATAAGCTTCACTATATTTAGTTGTCCGATATGCAGATCAATAAAAAAATTTTGTAAAACAATCCTAGGTTTAGTAAATAGAAATTATCTTAAATACAATCACTGAAGAATAAAAAAAATTGTTGTAAGTTAATTTATCTCCTTAATACTATATATAGAACTTTACCATCTCTAGCATTTTCTCACCAACGTCCTTAAAGCTCAGGACCAATGCAAATTCAATACCTATCTGTTAAAGAAGAGCGGATTACAACATGAGTATTCAAAAAGAAGAGGCGTTCTGGAGACAGTCATGCCAATGATACTAATATTTTCATAGCTTTTAATACGTGTAAGTCCTGTTCTATGTGCACTACATGTCTTCAACCAAGCTGTCAACCTTCTGGAATAGATACTACATTACAGATGAGAAAAGCACAGAAAGGTTAAGTATCTTGCCCAAAGTCACCAGCTAGTGAATAGCCAGCAGAGTTAGAATTTGAACTCAGGAAGTTTGAGTCCAAAGTATAAGCTCTATGCTGTAGTGCTTCTAATTCTACAGTAGAACAGACATCAGCATGAACATCTAGAGTCATTAGGCAGTGTTTCACAAAGGGCACTCCTCTTTCCTCATCAGCACGACCAGGGGTGCTAGTTTAGCATTCAGATTGCCAGGCCTAGACTCAGTCTCAGGGTTAAGCTGGGAATCTACATTTTAAATTAGAAATGCAGGAGATTAAGTCAAAATTTGAAAGACACTGTATTAAAGACTAAAACTATCGAGTGATAGTACATCCTGTAAGTATAAAAATATTACTTCTCTGTTCTAATTAATTCTGAATTGAAACAATCCAGTTTCTCTTTTATTTAGGGTACAGCTGGCTTAGTAGAGGACTTCCCTTGTGGCTCAATTGGTAAAGAATCCGCCTGCAGTGCGGGAGACCTGGATTTGATCCCTTGGGTTGGGAAGATCTCCTGGAGAAGGGAAAGGGTACCCACTCCAGTATTCTGGCCTGGAGAATCCCAGAGACTGTATAGTCCATGGGGTTGCAAACACCTGGGCACAACTGAGCAACTTTCACTATCACTGGCTTAGTAGAATATTAGACTATTTGCATCCATTGATTGAAATAGTCTAATTTGTATTTTATTATATAAAACTAAAATCATAAAAAATTTGAATGATTATTCTGTTGATTGGAAGAAAATCATCTGTAATACACTAACTTGTCAATGTAGTTTGTGTTATTTGGAATAGGGCAGTGTTCAGTTCAGTTCATGGAGAAGGAAATGGCAACCCACTCCAGTGTTCTTGCCTGGAGAATCCCAGGGACAGCGGAGCCTGGTGGGCTGCTGTCTATAGGGTCGCACAGAGTCGGACACGACTGAAGCGACTTAGCAGCAGCAGCTGTTCAGTTCAGTTCAGTCACTCAGTAATGTCCGACTCTGTGACCAGATGTGTCACAGCACGCCAGACCTCCCTGTCCATAACCAACTCCTGGAGTTCACTCAAACTCATGTCCATCAAGTCGGTGATGCCATCCAGCCATCTCATCCTCTGTCGTCCCCTTCTCCTCCTGCCCCCAATCCCTCCCAGCGTCAGGGTCTTTTCCAATGAGTCAAATCTTCGCGTGAGGTGGCCCAAGTGTTGGAGTTTCAGCTTCAGCATCAATCCTTCCAATGAATACCCAGGAATGATCTCCTTTAGGATGGACTGGCTGGATCTCCTTGCAGTCCAAGGGACTCTCTAGAGTCTTCTCCAACATCACATTTCAAAAGCATCAATTCTTTGGTGCTCAGCTTTCTTCACAGTCTAACTATCACATGCATACATGACCACTGGAAAAACCATAGCCTTGACTAGACAGATCTTTGTTTGCAAAGTAATGTCTATGCTTTTCAATATGTTATCTAGGTTGGTCATAACTTGCCTTCCAAGGCATAAGTGTCTTTTAATTTCATGGCTGCAATCACCATCTGCAGTGATTTTGGAGCCCAGAAAAATAAAGTCTAACACTGTTTCCCCATCTATTTGCCATGAAGTGATGGGACCAGATGCCAAGATCTTAGTTCCCTGAATGTTGAGCTTTAAGCCAACTTTTTCACTCTCCTCTTTCACTTCCATCAAGAGGCTTTTTAGTTCCTCTTCACTTTCTGCCATAAGGGTGGTGTCATCTGCATATCAGAGGTTATTGATATTTCTCCCGGTAATCTTGATTCCAGCTTGTGCTTCTTCCAGCCCAATGTTTCTCATGATGTACTCTGCATATAAGTTAAATAAGCAGGGTGACAACATACAGCCTTGACGTACTCCTTTTCCTATTTGGAACCAGTCTGTTGTTCCATGTCCAGTTCTAACTGTCGCTTCCTGACCTGCATACAAACTTCTCAAGAGGCAAGTCAGGTGGTCTGGTATTCCTGTCTCTTCAGAATTTTCCACAGTTTATTGTGATCCACACAATCAAAGGCTTTGGCATAGTCAATAAAGCAGAAATAGATGTTTTTCTGGAACTCTCTTGCTTTTCTGATGATCCAGCAGATGTTGGTAATTTGATCTCTGGTTCCTCCGCCTTTTCTAAAACCAGCTTGAATGTCTGGAAGTTCACGGTTCACATATTGCTGAAGCCTGGCTTGGAGAATTTTGAGCATTACTTTTCTAGTGCGTGAGATGAGTGCAATTGTGCGGTAGTTTGAGCATTCTTTGGCATTGCCTTTCTTTGGGACTGGAATGAAAACTGACCTTTTCCAGTCCTGTGGGCACGGCTGAGTTTTCCAAATTTGCTGGCATACTGAGTGCAGCACTTTAACAGCATCATCTTTCAGGATTTGAAATAGCTCAACTGGAATTCCATCACCTCCACTAGCTTTGTTCGTAGTGATGCTTTCTAAGGCCCACTTGACCACTTGACTTCACATTCCAGGATGTCTGGCTCTAGGTGAGTGATCACACCATCATGATTATCTGGGTCGTGAAACTCTTTTTTGTACACTTCTTCTCTGTATTCTTGCCACCTCTTCTTGATATCTTGTTTTTGTTAGATCCATACCATTTCTGTCCTTTATCGAGCCCATCGTTGCATGAAATGTTCCCTGGTATCTCTAATTTTCTTGAAGAGATCTCTAGTCTTTGCCATTCTGTTGCTTTCCTCTATTTCTTTGCATTGATTGCTGAGGAAGGCTTTCTTATCTCTCCTTGCTATTCTTTGGAACTCTGCATTCAGATGCTTGTATCTTTCCTTTTCTGCTTTGCTTTTCGCTTCTCTTCTTTTCACAGCTATTTTTAAGGCCTCCCCAGACAGCCATTTTGCTTTTTTGCATTTCTTTTCCATGGGGATGGTCTTGATCCCTGTCTCCTGTACAATGTCACGAACCTCCATTCATAGTTCATCAGGCACTCTGTCTATCAGATCTAGTCCCTTAAATCTATTTCTCACTTCCACTGTATAATGTAGTATAATAGAAAAACTACTACATCTGGAGTAAGAAGATCAAATGCTTCACTAATCAGAATTATAACCTTTGGTTCTTGGTAGCAGAGGGATCATTCCCAGTTCAACAAAACCAAAGGTTATTCATCTGACTGCATGCAATTTTCCGACTCCTAGTTCAGCATTTCACTGATATTAAAATACAAGGATGTTATCAAATCTACACTTATCTCTGTGGTTATTTTGGAAGGTTAAATTTTATTTAATTAATGGCTGCTAAATAAAAAGGCTACTAAGTTTAATGAATAAATTTAAATTATGTTTTATATCAGTTTGATTTCTATAAACAACAGCATAAAAACTTTAAAGTCAGGTTTTAGGAAATCTGGCTAAGAACTATGAAAGAGTTGCACAGGTTTCTGGAATACTGGCAAGTCTTCAAAACAACCCTAGTATATGTTTTTGGTGAGACAGGTTTACTATCAAAGACTTGAGAAAAATCTATGTGCTTCATACAAAATGTATCATTAATTCTATAACAATAAGAAAAGTAAATAATTTCCATAATTAAAATACTCCGAGATAGAAAGTGAAATTACTTTAGCAACAACAAGTGAAAATGTTATAGAAATCCTTGAATAATTTTCAGTGTCTTTTCCAATAGATTTTTTCTATCAATCTTCTTAGCCTTAGTTATGCACATTTCTCTCTCAGATTACACACACACACACACACACATATAACATATATACACACATATATTTCTATTTTTAAATAAAAGATGTAAATTCTGTCTGGAAGAAACAGTGGAAATACTCCTCTATGCTAAAAATCCATTAACATGCCAGCAGAGTGTCTTCTCTCATATGGCTTATGTCCCCACCTCCATCCAAACATTCGCACATAAAATGTAAGAAATGTATATACATAAAGACAATCAGCAAGCTGACCTAACACACTTGCTGCCATATGTTTATTTTTTCAGCACTGTAAGAAAAAGTGACAATTTGACAGTGTGATTACAAAAAGATGTTTGTCTTTTTATATTTAATAGCATTCCAACCAATTATTTCTGAGATGCAGTGTTTTAAAGAAATTATTTTTCTCAAACAACTCCTTTTTCTTTTTCTTATCCTTTGAGAGAAGATGCTTTGTCTTATTTCTTTCTCTAACTCCAAAGCACCTTCACAGTCCTTTACACAAAAAGGATGCTAAAAATAATGACCTAAGAATGACTATACAATGGAACATTATTGAACTATAAAGAGGAGTGAAGTAATGACATTCCTTACATGAATGAACCTTGAAAACATGTTAAAGAAGACAGACACAAAACCCACATACTGTATGATTCCATGTATATAAAATGTGAATAGGTAAACCCATAGAGATAGAAAGTAAACTAGTAGTTGCCAGGATCTGGGGGGAGGGGAGGGAAGAGAATGAATACTATTGGGTATGGGATTTCCTTTAGTGCAAAAATTTCTGGATAAAAATGACTGAACTGTACCTTATGAAAGGTAAAATTTTCCAATTATCTCCATTTTAAAAATCAAGAATGAGTGAAGGAATGCTCACACTACTTCTATTTCATTTAGAGTTCAAAAATACTGCCCACTGACTAACATGTAACCCAATTTAACTTTCTCTACTTTGGGCATATTCTTGTTGCCTGTTCCCCTTGCTTAACTAATACATCCTCAAAGAATGAAAAATTTTAGTACATAAAAGAAATCACAAAATCTTTTAGAAAAGTAAAAATGACAAGGCTATTGTACTACGGCTGTTTGTACCATGTCTATATTCAAAATTATCAACTGAAAAATGATTATAAGGAACTATTCTCATTTTCTTCTTTTTCTTCTTTCTTTTCTTTCCCTCTCTTCTTCCTTCTATCTTTTTACTAAATGACAGAATTAAATGTTGTTTGGGGTCAAAAGCAAAATGGACTGAATCATCAAATTCAATTCAATCAACACATTGATCACTGACTGTATTTAAGCACAGTGCTATGCTGGGAAACAAGGTCTATTAAATAAATAGAAAAGCCTATCTTAACAAATAAACTACAAAACTATCCTATATATCACTTTCTCTGAAACTTTAACCAGTCTGGAGAATACAGAGTTGGTAAAGGCAGCTCTTGCCATAAACTATTAAGTCGTACAATAAATATTTATGAAGTGTTCACTCAATAAAATGGTATAAAACAAGGAAAAGAACATCAATTTTGCCCTCAAGTAGATATGGGCTTGAATTCTAGACCTTCATTTTCTAAACTGTGTGCTTTGGGAAAGTTAGTTAACCTTCATGAACCTTATCATTTCTCATATAAATGGGAACAATTACTAACTGCGTGGCGTGGCATTATGAGGAATAAATGAGACAACATAAAGTGCCTAATAAAGCTTCAGTAAATGGAAACTATTGCTAAGATTATGTTCAGGGCTTCCCTAGTGCTTCAGTGGTGAAGACACCTGCCAATGCAGGAGACATGGGTTTGACACCTGATCCAGGAAAATCCCACATGCCACCAAGCAACGAAGCACATGCACCACATTACTGAGCCTGTGCTCTAGAGCCCGGGAGCTGCCACTACTGAAGCCTGCATGCCCTAGAGCCTGTGCTCCACAACAAGAGAAGCCACGGCAGTGAGAAGCCCACGCGCTGTAACTAGAGAGCAGCCCCCGCTCGCCGCAACTACAGAAAAACCTGACCAGCAACAAAGACCCAGCAGAGTCAACCATAATTACATAAAACAAACAAAAAAAAGATTACGTTCAGGGCACCAAAGATCTGGAGGGTGGAGTTAAGGATGAATAAGACATTTTTGGATGGCATCACCAACTCACTGGACATGAGTTTGAGCAAGCTCCGGGAGATGGTGAAGGACAGGAAAGCCTGGCGTGCTGCAGTCCATGGGGTCTCAGAGTCAGACATGGCTGAGCAACTGCACTGAACTGAACTGAAGCCATTTTCAACTGCAGGTTCAGAAAGGACTTGGGAAAATGCAGCTGAATGCTGAATAATAAAAAGTGTCAGTTCAGTTTGGCAGTATCCTGTAGAGGAATTTTTTGTCTATGATTATGAGGGATACTGGTTTATAATCTTCTTTTCCAGTAAAGTCTCTGGCTGGTTTTGGTATCAGGGTTATGCTTGAACAAGTTCTCCTTGTTCAAGCTTGTTAAACTTAACAAGTTTTTCTGGCAGTGGGAGCTACTCTTCTAAGACCGTATCAGTGAATGAGAATCTCTCGAGTCTCCTGTCCTAGCTCCCATTCTTTCTTTTTCCAGAGGTCTATGGAGAAGAGATTCCAGGTAGCAGTGAACTACTTTTATATCAGTAGCTACCAATGGCTCTATGCTTGGCTTTTAGTAATTCATTAAAGAAAAGCTCAGTCAACATCTTTATCTGCTTGTATGGTGCCTGTGACTATGTTGTGGCACAGTCTCTGTTGACACAGTTCTTGTGTCCCATCTCTCTGGAGAAGTCTGCCTTTCTGTGGACTTTAAGCTACTTGCTCTACATTATAAGCTATCTGATTGGTTCAAGAAATGCTATGACTTTATAGTTTATCTGACATTTTATTAGAGTTAGAAGTGACACTCTCCACCTTCCTCCTCCTAGGGGGAAACAGAAACCCCACATTCAGCAACATTTTAAAGCGAATTTCCATTTTATTAATCAGTAATAGCATGCATTTGTAAAAAACACATTTACTCAGATTATGCTTGTTAAACATTTGGTTACATGGATTTGGGGCAGACTTGTTAGTCTGTGCCCCTTCTCCCAGGAACCCTATAAGAGATCTATACACATGGTTTTTAAATTACTGTCATACCTTATGAGAAAAAAATCCATTAAACAAACTTTTAACTGTGATTTTAAAATTACTAAAATAAATTGTAATTCTGAGATCTATTGTAACTTAACTATATTTCAAATACAAAGGCAAAAATTTTCATTTGCACTTGTGGTTAGAAATAGCTTCCAAATATATATAAGATTTGAATTTCCTAATTCTCACATATCTGAAGTTATAATCACTGTAGTGAGGCATAAAAGGTGCTAAGATGTAAAGGAATTAAATTCAAGACATTTGTTGGTATTGCTCAGTCACCAAGTCATGTCTGATTCTTAGTGACCCCATGGGCCATAGAATGCCAAGCTTCCCTGTTCTTCACTATCTCCTGGAGTTTGCTCAAACTCATATCCACTGAGCCAACTCTTTGTGACCCCATGGTCTGTAGTTTGCCAGGCTCCTCTGCCAGTGGAATTCTCCACGCAAGAATACTGGAGTGGGTTGCCATTCCCTACTCCAAGGGATCTTCCCACCCAGGAATGGAATCCAAGTCTGCTGCATTGCAGGCAGATTCTTTACCAGGAGGGAAGCCCAATTCAATACATAATGTAAAAAAAAAAAAATCTATCTGTGATTTCCCACAAAAAAGTAACCAGATTTTGATAAACTATTGCAATTATATTACTTTTAGCACTTTGCTACATATTTTCTGAGCAACATATATCATCTATAAATAAGAAAACTGAAGAATGCTGTAATTTTAAACACCTTTGACAACTATTTAACCACAAAACATATACTCTAATTTTTTCCCCTTGACTCTAGCAAAGCATGTTTGACTTTTCTAATTTATTATTTACTTGAAGTTCTTAAAATTTTAAGAGAAAAACTACAGAAAAATATTTTTTAAAGTGAACTATTTTAATATATCACAATAGAATTTAATTGTTCCTGGGTTCATAACAAATACATGAATTTAAATACAAATACTTCATTTGTACTGAAGAAAGCTAAGTTGCACAGTGAAAGGGGGGGGAAATGAGTTGTTAAATTATTAAAAAGCTGCTTTCACTATAAAACTGTTAGATAACTAATCAGGGCTTAGAATCAGATAAGTGATATCATGTGATCAAAAATACATTCAATGAATTCAAAGCCAAGAGTTTTACTCTTAGATTCCAAAGATATCATCTTTCAGAACTCAAATCAATTTTTCTCTGTTGTGTTAAAATCTGAAAGTAATAATCCAGGGGAGAGGAGAAAGCTTGTCTTTACAGATTTCCCAAAAGCTTAGTGCTAGAATCTATGTTCTACCATTATCTTCAGTCAATTTTTAATGGATGATCACTGAAAAACTACCACTATTGCTGGTAAATGGCTTGATTTCTTGATACACACACACACACATATATAAAACTACTATACATTTCAAAGTGAAATACATGATACTTCTTCCTGAAACAGCCATAATTTTGGGTTCAAGTATTCGTAGAAGAATTTATCTTCCAGAAAAGATGTGGTTTTGATTCCCTTGTGATAAGGTGAATTTCCTTCAGTATCTTCAAGGCCCTTTGCATATGCAAGATAGGATTGAATTCCTTCAAGGTCAGTCAAAGTCCTGAAAGCCCTAGAGGATTATTTTGGCACTCTGACTTTCCTAGTCTCTAAAACATTTGGCAACGTAACAGAGTTTTATCAGAGGAAAAAAAACCCACAAAATTTATGGGGGAAAAATGTCGTAACTGACTATTGCCAAAGGAATCATATTCATTCAAAAAGTATTTAGTAGGGAGATATATATCAATTACAGAGTGAAACACTCGACTATTTGAAATGTTCTATCTATAGCCCACTGGGTATTTATCTGTCTTGGTTAAAGCTGACATAGGCCTGCTCCCCTAACTTCTGTATTATACTGTAACTGTGCTTAGTCACTCAGTTGCGTCCGACTCTTTGCGGCCCATGGACTGTAGCCCACCAGGCTGCTCTGTCCATGGGGGTTCTCCAGGCAAGAATACTGGAATGGGTTTGCCATGCCCTCCTCAAGGGGGATCTTCCCAACACAGGGATGGAACCCAACTCTCCTGCATTGCAGGTGGATTCCTTACCGTCTGACACCCATGAATACTGGGGTAGGTAGCCTACCTCTTCTCCAGGGAATCTTCCCAACCCAGGAATCAAACTGGGTCTCCTGCATTGCAGGCAGATTCTTTGTATTAATGTAAAATTAAATGAAAATAATTTTTACACATATTAAATCCAATTATTCTAAATTCTTTCTAAATAAAACTGCATCACTAACTAACACATTGGCTTCTTCTATTTTATTATTTTTATTGACATTAAATGTTAATTGGACATTATTTAATGACATTGTTGTAAGTCAACAAAAATTTAAATATTGCCATCTTGTGGCCATTCATATACATGAAACTGAAAACAATGTCACTTTCCTAAAGAGATTTACCTTTAAAATATTCCCAAATATATTTTCCTTATCAGCTGAGAAAAATGATCGTTTTATTCCATACACCCTTCTCCAAGGAGATAAAATTCATTTATACATTTAAGAAATTATATATTTTTTTAGAAAACTAAATTAAATATACAGTCATTGGCCATGAGTGGTAACAGAATTCAGTAGTACATCAAGGCAGTTTTGATACTATCTTAGACATATTCCTTTGCTCATATCTACATAGTCATGATTTAATACAAGGAGGAAAGTTTTACAGGCAATTTTCCATAGGGTTCTAAAATACAATATCAACATAATAACTAACATTATTGTACCATTGTTAAGTTTAAAAAAGTGGTCAGGAGGGCACAGTTCTAAAAAGCTGGAGCAAGACAGGAAGAGAAAACAAACAGAAAAGTAAAAACATAAATAACATAATCTTAAGCTCTTTCTCATTTAGGTCTTCCCCAAAATGCCAAATGCCTAGTTACCTTTGCAATTAGACTGGCATTCAATACATGAGCTAAAAAAAAACACAAATACAAAAGCAAAAAAAAAAAAAAATTCTACTGCTCAAAATACTCCTAACACTTTTGCAGATAGAAGAATTTTTAAACAAAAAACATCTTAGTTTGTACTGCCAAATTTCAGAATTTAAGTTATATAAAATTTAAATGACTACACGATACTGGATGCTTGGGGCTAGTGCACTGGGACGACCCAGAGGGATGGTATGGGGAGGGAGGAGGGAGGAGGGTTCAGGATGGGGAACACATGTATACCTGTGGTGGATTCATTTTGATATTTGGCAAAACTAATACAATTATGTAAAGTTTAAAAATAAAATAAAATTTAAAAAAAATAAATGACTAAGAAGCAAGAAGGCAAACAAAGCAACCTTGTAGAAACATAAAGACAACATGAAAATGCTGTGATACTGAGTACAGAATCAGTCAGCCACATCATTTTGTTAATCAAACAATACAGAAAAGTTCATTCATATGACAGCATTTAACATGAGAGTCCTTTGTTTTATAAGCTGCACCTGTTAATCAAATCGCCACACAATAATAAACAGCCTTTACAAAGCTCCTGAATATCCATAATGCTGCCTTTATCATAATTTAAAACAGACAACTATGTTACAGACTTGTACACAGATAAAAAGATACTGACATTCAATTGTACAAGAACCAAAAAATAAGATTAAAAGAAAAATACTACCTGAGAATTTTTAAAATCTATTAGAAATAGCATTTACTGGTAAAAAGAACTAACAAATAATATACTCAAATACAGGATGAGAGTCTTAATCCCAATGGACTAGATGTGAAAAAACAAAAACAAAACCCTAGAGATAATAAGACATATAAAAGTATTCTCATTATGTATTTGTTCAATATCACAAGTATCAAACTACTAATTACAAGAAAACAAGTCTTACCTTGCTGCTGTGAAAGTGAAATATCAGGTTTATTTCTTACACGTATTAGACGACTTTGAACTGGCTTGTGTTCAACTTGCTTAACATCTTGGCCTTGCTTTTGTGGGTACTAAAGAATTAAAGACATGAAGTCATAATATCATTTTTTAAGTTACTTTTAAAAGATATGAGCAATTATTTACGTGTTTATTATATAAACTTTGAATACTATGCATGCTTTCTAAGTACCAGATGGGTAACGGAGTACATATTACAAAAGAAAAGATGTTACAAATAAAATCTTTCAAAAGATTTGGATAATATACAGATTTCAAATATGCAAATAGCTTCTATTTCTTACTAGAGAATTCAGAGCTACTTATAAATCAACTACTCTAGATACATACATGATGGATTTAGACAGGATAAAAACTTAATTTGGCTGTAAGAACTTCCATATAATTATTTTTGCATAAAATGAAAATCTGCATAATGTACTGCAATTTTCAAAAAGCTTTTATATATAATAACATCATTTAATTCTCACAAGTGTTGAAGAGGTATTATTATCCTTTGTCACTCAAGAAATGTATATTCTACCATAGGCCTCATCATCTCTTTTCCTTACTACAATCTAATCAAATTTAAAATTTTCAGTGGTAAAATTCCTTCACAATCACATATTACAAATTGTGATGAATTTAGCCATTCTTTCTTTCCTGTTTTATGAGTCTAGTTATGAATGAGACTCTAAGAACAGCTACCAGATACAATTTGACAGAAACTTAAGATGTCCCTGAACTCTTATCAAAATACAAGCAGAGAAGAATCTGAAACCTATCCACATGGACTCAAATGGAACCACTCCAGTTCTGGCAGGGACCTATTTATCTACAGGTAAGAATGAGCAGTTTCAAGCTGTAATAGTCACAACTAGCCTTACCGCTGGTCTTTTAAGTTTAGAGCCTTTGTTATGTAGGTTTCTGCCCTGAAGGAAATATTATTTTGATGTGTATTTCTAAGATGAGTACTATGACTATCTTGGGCCACTTCAACTAGAACATTCCTATGATCCTTCCTATTGACTGCCTCCCTTAACCACAGAGTATTGTGGGGCTTCCCAGGAGACTCAGTGGTAAACAACCTGCCTACCAATGCAGGAGACTCAGGAGATGCAGGTTTGATTCCTGGATCAGGAAGATCGCCTGGAGAAAGGAAGGACAACCCATTCCGGTATTCTTGCCTGGAAAATCCCGTGGACAGAGGAGCCTGGCAGGCTATCGTCCAGGGGATCACAAAGAGGTGAGCATGCACGCATGCAGATTATGGAGCTAAATTGCTTGTATTCAAATCTGGGTAAGGCATTACCTAGCTTTGACTTTGGGTAAGTTACCTAATGCTCAAATACCTCGATTTCCTCATTCATAAAATGGGGATGATAATAATAATTACCTCAGTAGGTTGTTGTAAGGATTAAATGAGTTAAATATGTAACAAACATAGAACAGCATCCAGTTGAGTATAAGCACTGGAAATAAGTTTATGCTATTATTATCATCAGTCTATTTTTCCTTTAATAAAGGAAATCTAAGAAATGAATTTTTTTGAAGCCATTCTAATGGTAACACTTTGCAGTTTTATTTTAAAACAGGCCAATAAATAAAGGAAGGCAATCTTTATTTTTTAAATATCTTTATTGAGGTACAATTGATAGACAATAAACAGCATATATTTCAAGTGTGCTGCTGCTGATGCTAAGTCGCTTCAGTCGTGTCTAACTCTGTGCGACCCCATGGACGGCAGCCCACCAGGCTCCCCTGTCCCTGGGATTCTCCAGGCAAGAACACTGGAGTGGGTTGCCATTTCCTTCTCCAATGCATGAAAGTGAAAAGTGAAAGTGAAGTCACTCAGTCGTGTCCGACTCTAGTGACCCCATGGACTGCAGCCTACCAGGCTCCTCTGTCCATGGGATTTTCTAGGCAAAAGTACTGGAGTGGGGTGCCATTGCCTTCTCCGATTTCAAGTGTATCATTTGCTAAATTTTGACATATGTATATACCCATGAAGTGATCATCACAATCAAGATAATACGATGAATAAATCCATCAATCTCAAAAGTTTATTCATAACCTTCTATATTCCTTCCTATAACTACAGATTAGCTTGCATCATCTAGAATTTTATATAAGTGGAATCATAAAGTACGCACTCTTATTTGGGTGTGGGTTCTGCCTTTTTTCCCCTCAACATAACTCTTGTGAAAATCATCTATGTTACTCTGTATCAGTAGTCCATGGCTTCTTCTTACTAAATAGTATTCCATCTTATAGATATGCCAATATGTGTATATTTAGCAACTATGGACATTTGTGTGTGTAAAGTTTTTGCTGTTGTTTAGTTACTAAGTCATGTCCAACTCTTTTGCAACAACATGGATGGCAGCTGTCAGGCTCCTCTGTCCATGAATTTCCTAGGCAAGAACACTGGAGTGGGCTGCCATTTCCTTCTTGGAGGGATCTTTCTGATCCAGGGATGGAAAATTGCTATCAACATTCATGTGTGAGTCTTTGTGTAGAAATGTTTTAGTTTCTCTTGGGTAAATAAATACTTAGAAGTGAAATGTCTGGGTCATATGGTAGGCGTACATTTTACTTTTTTAAGAAATTGCCAAACTGTTTTCCAAAGCAGTTGAATCATATTACATTCCCACAGCAGCATATGAGTTTAAGTGCTTTACACTTGCCAAAATTTGGCTTGTTAGCCTTTCTAATTTTAGATGTTCTAATGGGTGTGTAGTAGCATTTCATTGTGGTTTTAACTGACATTTTCCTAATGATTACTTGATGTTGAAAATCTTTTTATGTGCTTACTTCTTTGGGTAAGGTATCTATCCAAAGATTTCATCCATTTTTTAATTGGATTGTTTTCTTAATATTGAATTCTGAGTTCCCTATATATCCTAGATATAAGCTTTTTATCAGATAAGTGATTTGCAAATATCTTCTCCCAATCTGTAGCTTGTCTTTTCATTCTTTTAACAGTGTGTCTTAAAGCGAAGTTCTTATTTTTGAGAAGACCAGTTTATTAACTTTTTTCTTTCATGGACACAGTTTTTGGTGCCATTTTTGCCTACCCCAAGGTCACAACTTTTATTTTATTACAGAAGTGACTAACAGATATTTATTTATTATTAGTTTTTTCCTGATCTTTATTTGGTCATAGGTCATTAATATTAAACCCTACATAATAGTGTATTCCATAAACAATCTTTATCTTATACATTTTTGGCTTTCATCTGCAACACCCTGCAATGCTATACAATACCATACCATGACTATTTATTGAATAAATTAATCCACAATGAGAAACATTGTAATAGCATTGTAATTAAATGCTATTGCATTTAATTTAACATGAGCATTCTTTTTTTTACATCTTGGAGAGTATCCTATTTTTTCAGTACACAAGAATTCATGAATTTTAATATAGTAAATATTTACTGAATACCTACTATAGACAGACTACTAAGCTAGTTATTGCATGGGAATATAGAACATAGCTATCTACCTAGGTAACAGGCATTTTTATATACATTATTTCTAATTTTTAATTTAAAGACAAGGAAATTAAGGCTTAGAAAAAAGCTATGTATATATTCAAGGTCCCAGCTAGAAGCTGGATAAGCTAAGATTTATAGCCAAGTTTGAGTCAGTTAAAAAAAAAAAAAAAAACAGAAAAAAGGAGGCATGATTTGAGGCTGTCTGATTCCAGAGACTGTGCTCTTGATAGTGTGCCACGCTAAGGCAATACTGTTACCATTCTGATTTAAGTAAAGTACTTAATCGGGTACCTGAGGAAAGCCTTCAGCGGCTTCTGATAATTTAACATCACTTTCTTGTGCTGTCAGAAGTGTTGTGGGAAGAGTAACGTGAGGATCTGGCTGCAACTCCAATTCTCCCAAACTCATTGGACCATGACTAGCACATAAATCTTCATAAACAGCATCTGCTATCAAGTAAGTAAACAAAAAGTTAAACTATTTCTTAAAGGAAGAAAAATTGGCTAAAATTACCAATATTTCTCATCTGCTGAATTAGAAATAGAAATACTTCAACAGAAAATGCCTGTCACCAAGCCTTCATTGCAATTAAAACCAAAGGTCATAGCAAATTCAAAAAGTACCTATCTATGTTCAAACATATCTATGGATTATTGTAGGGTTCCAGTCAGCAAGTTGTTTATGCAGCCCCCACACAACACCCACTCTTACATACCAACTCCCAACCCTCCAGAATACCTTTTCGGTCAATAAAAGTCAATAGAATACTTTCTATCTAAAATGTAATCTTACATGTTTCAATGCCATTCTCCCATATCTTCCCACCCTCTCCCTCTCCCACAGAGTCCATAAGACTGTTCTATACATCACTGTCTCTTTTGCTGTCTCATACACAGGGTTATTGTTACCATCTTTCTAAATTCCATATATATGAGTTAGTATACTGTAATGGTGTTTTTCCTTCTGGCTTACTTCACTCTGTATAATAGGCTCCAGTTTCATCCACCTCATTAGAAATGATTCAAATGTTTTCTTTTTAATGGCTGAGTAATACTCCATTGTGTATATGTACCACAGCTTTCTTATCCATTCATCTGCTGATGGACATCTAGGTTGCTTCCATGTCCTGGCTATTATAAACAGTGCTGCGATGAACATTGGGGTACACGTGTCTCTTTCAATTCTGCTTTCCTCAGTGTGTATGCCCAGCAGTGGGATTGCTGGATCATAAGGCAACTCTATTTCCAGTTTTTGAAGGAATCTCCACACTGTTCTCCATAGTGGCTATACTAGTTTGCATTCCCACCAACAGTGTAAGAGGGTTCCCTTTTCTCCACACCCTCTCCAGCATTTATTATTTGTAGACTTTTGGATCGCAGCCATTCTGACTGGTGTGAAATGGTACCTCATAGTGGTTTTGATTTGCATTTCTCTGATAATGAGTGATGTTGAGCATCTTTTCATGTGTTTGTTAGCCATCTGTATGTCTTCTTTGGAGAAATGTCTATTTAGTTCTTTGGCCTACTTTTTGATTGGGTCATTTATTTTTCTGGAGTTGAGCTGTAGGAGTTGCTTGAGATTTTTTTGAGATATTTTTGAGATTAGTTGTTTGTCAGGTGCTTCATTTGCTATTATTTTCTCCCATTCTGAAGGCTGTCTTTTCACCTTGCTGATAGTTTCCTTTGATGTGCAGAAGCTTTTAAGGTTAATTAGGTCCCATTTGTTTATTTTTGCTTTTATTTCCAATATTCTGGGAGGTGGGTCATAGAGGATCCTGCTGTGATGTATGTCGGAGAGTGTTTTGCCTATGTTCTCCTCTAGGAGTTTTATAGTTTCTGGTCTTACGTTGAGATCTTTAATCCATTTTGAGTTTATTTTTGTGTATGGTGTTAGAAAGTGTTCTAGTTTCATTCTTTTACAAGTGGTTGACCAGATTTCCCAGCACCACTTGTTAAAGAGATTGTCTTTAATCCATTGTATATTCTTGCCTCCTTTGTCAAAGATAAGGTGTCCATATGTGCATGGATTTATCTCTGGGCTTTTTATTTTGTTCCATTGATCTATATTTCTGTCTTTGTGCCAGTACCATACTGTCTTGATAACTGTGGCTTTGTAGTAGAGCCTGAAGTCAGGTAGGTTGATTCCTCCAGTTCCATTCTTCTTTCTCAATTGAAACATGTAAAATATCATGTATGAAACGAGATGCCAGTCCAGGTTCGATGCACGATACTGGATGCTTGGGGCTAGAGCACTGGGACGACCCAGAGGGATGGTATGGGGAGGGAAGAGGGAGGAGGGTTCAGGATGGGGAACACATGTATACCTTTGGCAGATTCATTTTGATATTTGGCAAAACTAATACAATTATGTAAAGTTTAAAAAAAAATAAAAATAAAATAAAATGTAATATTAAAGCAAAGGACAGTTTCCTGACTAGGAAATGTTGATATTGCTTAGATATTTTTCTTCAAACAATCAGGCTCCTCTTTTCCTCATCCAACCGACATCTCAATCAAATCAATAAAAAGAAGACAATATAAACAGAAACAAATATTTATCTAATAACATCACTGTACATTTATATGGCACTTTAAACTCCATGCACTTTCACATACATGATCTCATTTAATTTGAATCTCACAATCATTCTGTAAGGTAAGAAGATCAGATAATTTTATAACTGTCTTTCACTGACAAAGCTAAGGCTCAGGAAAGTTAACCAATTGTTCAAAAATCAGAATTCTAGTTAAGAGGTGTACAGGAACTAAAATCCTCATCTTTCAACTCCTACTCACTGTTCCTTATTTCACATTCTTGCTAAATTATTTCTCAGAAAATTCTGTTTTTCCTAATTAATGGTCATCTTTTAAATACAGCACAGTATGGTCTATCTCATTTTAGTCAACAGAAATGGACCTGAAACTCTACACATAAACTAAGTTGTTTCAAATGAAATGATATTTTAAGACCCCACAGATATTATATTTTCCACTTACAGGTAGTCTGTTGAAAATTTCTTAGGTATAGTCTGTTGAAAATTTCTTAGGTATAGCAAATAATCACTCTCTCTTTTTTTACATTAATCTGTATTTTTAGATAAGTGAAAGTTGCTCAGTTGTGTCTGACTCTTGGCGACCCCATGGACTGTACAGTTCATGGAATTCTCCAGGCCAAAATACTGGAGTGAGTAGCCTTTCCCTTTGTTGGGATCTTCCCAACCCAGGGATCGAACCCAGGTCTCCCACATTACAGGCAGATTCTTTACCAGCTGAGCCACAGTAAGTTTTACATAAAGTTATAAGAAAAACATAACCTGACAGGGAAAGAACTTAAGTAGGTAATTCACAGAAGAGCAAATCCAAATAATCATCAAATATAAACTCACCAGGAGTCAGTCATATGTTTATACTTTAATTGACAAAAATAAAAAAGGTAATAAAAATAATATCTGGCAGGGATACAGGGGAAAGGTTGTAATATATTACTGATAAAGAAAAATTAGTTTAAACTTTTAAGACAGCAACTTGGCATATCTATTTTAAAGTTTAAAATATATTTTCCCTTGGACCTGTTATTTCTGGGAAACTACTCCCTAAATATATAATGCAGCAATATACTAGGCTATGTTGCTGTTGTTGTTGGTCGCTCAGTTGCGTCTGATTCTTTGTGACCCCATGGACTGTAGCCTGCCAGGCTCCTCTGTCCATGGGATTCTCCAGGCAAGAGTACTGGAGTGGGTTGACATTTCCTTCTCCAATGTTAGGCTATACATGAGTGAATATTTACTCTAGCATTGTTTATAGTGGGGGGAAATGGTAATAAAGTAAACATTCATCAACAAAGCAATAACTGAATAAATTACTGGAAATCCATACTGAAAGGTTTTACGCAGTCAATAAAAAGAATGAATTTAAGTAATAATAGTTGACCTGGAGTAATTTCCACAGGGTTTCCTGGGTGAAAACAAAACACATGATATAATCTCAACTTGAAAAATGACAACAAATATATACACACCATATGTACCTATCATATATAATTATATGCAGAAGGAAAAAAAACCTAAAAGGTTACATATCAGAATCTTAACATGTGTTACCTGAGATAAGGCATAAAGTGGGACAGGAAAAAATGTGAGGAGGAGGGGTAGATGAAGAACATTAAAAAAAGAATCTATACTTTAAAGTAATATATAATATAATCACATTTTATTTTTCTATAAAATGATATGTGGCTGACGCATGGGTGTAATGAAAAAAATTAATTACAAAGACATAAGATAGACTATGATAAAAGAAAAAAATTATATGTAGAAACCCAAAAGTATATAAACAAACATCTCCCCAAAGCATTAAAAGTGCATAATAACTCTCCGCTCATAAAACACTCTATCACTTAACCTTTATTTACTGACTATGCTACATTCTCTGCTAGATGCCAGAGCTATGACAACAGACAGGATGAAGTCCCCACTCTCAAGTGAGATTACAAATCAGTGTGATAAGAGCAACATTAGGCAGGTGACATTAGAGGACTACACAGAGAGAATATTTGACAGTATCTAACTCAGTGATAAGGGGTCAGGCAAGGATTCCATGACGACAATGACCACAATGTTGCATTTGCTACGTCACTTCTAAAAATTACACTCATTGAGTGTAATTATGTTAGTTATCCCTTTTTAGGAGGGATGCTCAAAGGATTATTCCATTCAAGTCAAATTTAATTTAATTAATTATAATTTGAAATCCCTAATTTTATTTTTCTAGAATACTATTGCTTTGAAAAAGCAGCCATGGTAGACTCAGTCTGCTTGACTTGCCAGTGCCAGCAGCAGCTTTGGTTCTTGCACGTCTAGTAAGTTACTCCATTTGTATGAAACCCAAAGGCACCTCAAATTCCACTCCTTATTTCCTCCTAATTCTATCTTTCCTCCATATCTCCTCTCTCCCTCAGTGAATGGAGATACCAACTATCAAATCATTCTAGCCAGAAACCTGGAGATTTCTTAGATCCTCTCTTCTTTTGCATTTCTCATATCCAAATTAAGTCTTGTCCACTCTCCTTCTCAAATGTCTACCAAATCTCCCTTTTTATACTTCCCTGCTGCTCAATAATGACTCACCAAGTTTACTATAACTGTCTCAGCTAGAGGCTCCTTGCCTCCAGCCTTAATTCTCTCCAATCTATCCATCACACTGCACCTCACATGTTCTTGCCAAAATAAAAGGCAAATTTGATCATTTCACTCATTTATATACAATTCTTAATGGATCTGTGGATATTATAAAACATTCAGAATTGACAGAAATTCACAAATGACTTTTCCATGGGAATAAATATAAAGCAAGATTGGAATTATTTTCCATTTTGCACATAAATAAATCTCTACTATCTTAAGAGTAAATCCAAAAACCACTGGATGTTATCATCTATATCTACCTGGTTTCTGCTTACTGGTCCAACTTCATTATATCCTAAGCTCTAAAGCTGTGACAAAGTACTTACACTTCCCTGCTTAAGTTTCTTTGTCGTTTCAACTTTATCCCCTTGTCTTATTATGTATTCTGCCATGAAGGCTTCTCCTACACTTACTACACAGCAAACGCCTATTCATCATTGAGAACTCATTTCAAGTAAGCTCACATATGATGTCTTTCTTGATTGCCCTCCCCAGATACAACTGACCTGTACCCCAATCCTATTTGGACTGCTATACAATAACCACAATAACCTGTTGCATGTTTTTGCTTTCTCATATACTATCTCTACTAGAGAAAAAATTCACTAAGAATAAGGTGTTACCAGGTTTTATGTTCCTACCACCTAGAATATCCTTAGAGCAGAGCAAGCAATCAAAAAATATTTTCTGAATATGTAAATGAACAAACTGGAACATGTTTATCACACTTCATAGTCTGGCTAATTCCTCTAATACTCAGTTTCACATTGGCTCTTCCAGGAAACCTCCTCTGAGCCCTGATGTGTGGGTTATTCCTCCTCTGTGCTCCCATAGCAGCCTGTGTTGTTGCATTAATCAACAATATTGTAATTGTTGTCTCACATTATCCTACATGAGTTTGTAAACTTCCTGGAGAGCAGACGGCTATTATTTCTGCCTCTCAAAACCCTTATTTAGTACCAATATAGTGACGGGTACATGCAGGTATTTAGTGCATTTTCTGAGTAAATCAAGAGTTATCAGATCAGATCAGATCAGATGAAGAGTTATAATTGGTAGTAAATCTCAGAGTCCTCAGAGTTTGTTCAAAATACCAGTTCACATTTTAGGGTTCTTAAAACAATTCTTCAAACCTTATTTAGCATCTTTTTGTTATTCAACCCAACCTGAGAGCCTCAGAATTAGAAACAGTGGTATAGGACTATGAGTTGCAAATAGGATACTTTCTGAAAATGAGCAGAAGTGGAGACAGGCAAGGTAAGAACAGATGAGCCTCTGTAGAGGAAGCTATTAGAAATCAACATGAAGGGCATGAGATTAGACAGTAGCAGAAATAATGATACATGGGACTCATTCTTCTACAATAACCATAATGTAACAAAATACTTAAAATAAGAGGGACAAACTAGTCCTCTATAGGCACCTTTTTTTTTAGGCAACTGTGTGTAATTTCTGGTTCTATTAAATGTATTTGAGAAGGTATTTTTACCTTCTCCAAAACAGTATCATGTGTCAAGCATAGTGACACTTTATATACAAGAGCTGACTCATTTGAAAAGATCCTGATGCTGGGAAAGATTGAGGGCGGGAGAAGGGGACGATGGAGGATGAGATGGTTGGATGGCATCACTGACTCAGTGGACATGGGTTTGAGTAGACTCTGGGAGTTGGTGACGGACAGGGAAGCCTGGCATACTGCGGTTCATGGGGTCGCAAAGAGTCGGACACGACTGAGTGACTGAACTGACTGACTGACCTCTAATAACCTTATGAGGCAGATACTGTTTCTGATAAGCAGCTTCCACTACGGCCCCCTAACGACTGTCGCCTGGTATTCAGACCTTTCTGTAATCCCCTGCTATATTATTCCAGGATTGGTCTTTGCTATTAACTGAATGTGGCAGAAGTGATGACATGTCACTTCTGACTTTAGGTTATAAAACACCATGGGTTTCCATCTTGGGTGCTCACTGTGTCTCAGATCATCCACTCTGGGAAAAGCGAACTGCTATGTCATGAGCAGCATAACAGTAAGGCTCACGTGGTGAGGAACGGAGGCATCTTGCCAACAGTCATGTGAATGAGCTTGGAAAGCAGATCCTCCAGCCCCAGCTGAAGTCCTTAGATGATGGCAGCTCCAGCCAACAGATTAACTACACCCCATGAGAGATCCTGGGAACCACGCAGCTACGCCACTCCTAGATTCATGGCTTTCAAAACTGTGAGAGAGAATAAATATTTCCTGTCTTCATCTGCTAAACTTTGGGGTAATATATTACATGGAAATAGATAACTAGTACATTAATATTATCTCTACTTAATAGATGAAGAAACTTGGGCTCAGAAGATTAAGTTACTTGCCCAAAAATACAGATCTGGAATTTAAAATGATCTCCAAAACTTCAAAAGCTCAAGCTCTTAGCCACTCTGTTATAATGACTCATCTACATAATCTAATGCCACTTTCAGTTCAGGTCAGTTACTCAGTCATGTCTGACTGTTTGCGACCCCATGAACCGCAGCACACCAGGCCTCCCTGTCCATCACCAACTCCCAGAGTCCACCCAAACCCATGTTCAATGAGTCGGTGATGCCATCTAACCATCTCATCCTCTATTGTCCCCTTCTCCTTCTGCCCTATCTTTCCCAGCATCACGGTCTTTTCAGTTGAGTCAGCTCTTTACATCAGGTGGCCAAAGTACTGGAGTTTCAGCTTCAACATCAGTCCTTCCAATGAACACCCAGGACTGATCTCCTTTAGAATGGACTGGTTGGATCTCCTTGCAGTCCAAGGGACTCTCAAGAGTCTTCTCCAACACCACAGTTCAAAAGCATCGATTCTGTGGCGCTCAGCTTTCTTTATAGTCCAATTCTCACATCCATACATGACCACTGGAAAAACCATAGCCTTGACTAGATGGACCTTTGTTGACAAAGTAATGTCTCTGCTTTTTAATATGCTGTCTAAGTGGATCATAACTTTCCTTCCAAGGAGTAAGCGTCTTTTAATTTCATGGCTGCAATCATCATCTGCAGTGATTTTGGAGCCCCCCAAAATAAAGTCAGCCACTGTTTCCCCATCTAATTTTTCATGAACTTATTATTGTTTTCAATTCAATTAAATAAATATCTACAGAGTACCTACAATTAAAAATGTACTGGTCTGTAGGTAACCAGCTAGGTGATACCATAAGGAGGGGCTGAATAGGATACATCCTAATGGATTTTATTCTGTAACAATTCAGTAAGTATCTCTTTGTTCACAAGTACCAAGCAGCTCTCAAGTGATCTGTGAGAGCCATCTAGTGTCGATTCTATTTAATCACAATCTGCACAGTTAGCTGGATACAGATATAGAAGTCGTATTTTATACTACTTTGAACCCTAATTTAAAATACTGTTAAAAATGAATACTCCTACTATGTGCACAAAATAAATAATTCAAGTATTAATTTATATTTATTCCCATGGAAAATTCAGTCCTGAGAGTCTCTCATTTCTGAACGATAAGGTGGAAAGCTTAATATAAAACTGACAGTCTAAATACTCCACACCAATGTACTTCTTTCTGATTTCTGGCAAATCTGCATGACTCCAGAAGTTCTTTTAAGAGACTGCAACAATAAACATGAGATTACCAATAAATGAGAATATAGTTGATCCTCATTACTCTGAAGACTTTATTTCTACAAATCCACCTGATACAATGTATTTGCAACCCTGAAATCAACACTCAGCACATGCGACTTGTGGACATGCATGCATGCACACAGCAGTGAGGCCTGAATCACCCGCCACACACTCAGCAGACGAGGCTGAGCACAGGTGCTCTGCTTTCTGATCAGCTCTTACACTGTGAACAAGTATTCTTTTTTGCTGTCTATTTAGTGACAGGTTTTCCACATTCTTATATGTTTTTTTCGTGATTTTGCTCTTTAAAATGGCCCCAAAACATAGTGCAGAAGTGCTTTTCAGTGTTTCAAAGTGCAAAAAGCTTTGATGGGCCTTACAGAAAAAATACATGTGCTAGGTAAGTTTCATTCAGTAATGAGTTATAGTGCTATTGCTCATGAGAATCAGTGTTAATGAATCAACAGTGTATATTAAATAACTGCCTTTAAATAGAAACATACATAAAGCAAGGTTATATATTGTCAAAAATGTTGTGTATGTATCAATAAATATAATAAATATAAATATAATATAATATACAGGCTCATAGGAACCTAACCCAGGATTTCCTCTAGAAGAGTAGCTCAGTATTTCCTAATTCAGTGTTTGTGGTGTCTCTATTATAGGACCTAATGAGAATCAACTACATATACCAGAAACTGATATTCTCTATTCTATTCTTATTCTCAAACTGTTACAGCAAAAAGTTTAGTTAACAAAGTTTCAAAATAAGACTGAGTGCACTGAATTCTGAGTCAGAAATTCCTACAGCATAAAGAGTGAACTTCTACAGTATTACCTAATTAAACATTGTCCTACACAAGATGTTATGTGACAGTTTTCACGTGCTAGTCATCTTTTTCCCAATATACATTAAAATAATATCACTACTAAAAAATCTAAAGTAGACATATACATATTACCAAAACTATCTCATGCCCCACCCAGAGACTCATGCACCAACACGGTTACATGAATCACATTTGGGGAAACATTGCTATATATAGAAAAAGTCATTATCAAACTTTTCAATTGTGAATACCCTTTTAAATAAAGAAGGTCTGCAAGCTTCTACCTGAAAACAGTTATGCTTTCCTTAATTCAGAGTAGGAACACTACTGTAGATTATAATACAAAACAGAATACAGCATTCGACATGAAAACAGTACAAAGAGAGTGTGATGGGATTCAAAGTAAATATTCTAACAGACACTACATCAGGAAGGGGTATTTTGGTGAATACCTGCAACCGTGTCACACTGCTGAGATGATGGCTTCGGAGCACATTTTGCATCTGAAGACTCTGCCTCAGCCACAGGTTGCTGCACGTATGCGGAAAGTTCCCTGAAGAGGTTCTCTGCTGCTGCAGCTGTCAGCCTCTGTCCTTCACTAAGCTCACCCACACTGTTTTCCAAGTCCTGTAAAAAGTAGAAACCACTGTTATAAACATCACATTAAAATCAAGTCAAAAAACAAAAAATAAAATAAAATCAAGTCAAAACAAAAAATATCTGTCAAATGTATCAGGATGCAGACCACCTGATTGCTTGAAAAGTATTTTAGAAAGTGCTTATCAAGCCACATACACATTACATGAAAGTTAGTTTAATAAGATACCTAAGTGTAGGCTTTGCTTTTCTTACGAAGTATTTCTTCTGAAGTTAAATACCCATTATCTGTTTATTCAACCTCCAAATTAGACAGCAATAAAACACACAAGAAATGTTTTTATTATTTAAAACACTAAATTCTGGCACACAACCTAAGCTGTTTATATAGTTTAAAATTAGAAACTAGAAAATTTACCTCTTGTTCTTTCTAAATGAAAATGGGCTAAAGTTGTCAGAATGAAATTTATAATGAAACACTTGCTGAAAATATACAAAAAGTACAAATATGCTTCTTTACCAAATATATAAAGTAAAAACTTTAAAAATGATGTGTTAAAATTCTTTCTGTGTTAAAAACTAGATGACCTAATCATAAACGCATGTTGTGACTTGGAGATATTCTAATTAATGAGCTTACTAATCAAGAACTGAATAAAAATTCCAATATATGAAGGCTCTCATATTTTTTATTAAAAAGGAGTTTAATTTCAACCAAGGGTTTTTTTTTAAACTAGAATATATGAAGAAATCACTGCTGAAACATCTCTGATGACTGTTGACTACAAAATAAAATCTAACTGCTTAGTTCATCATTCACAATTTTCTACAATTTACCCTAATTATCCTCTACAGATTTATAGCTCCCCTTATTCTGTAATCTGACTTTTCTTAAAGAATATCAATGGCTCAACATCCTTTAAACAGGAAAAGATTGGTTTTTAATTATTATGAAACCCTTGGAGATTCTTGGGCAGAGTTTAGGATGACGGCAGACACATTTTCCTTAGAAATATTTCACAGGACCTATATTACTCTACCACTACTATATAAATGTTGTGCAATATACAGTATCTTCTCTTTGATGAACATTGTCAAGGGTACTTATAATTGCCGAACACCTTAATACTCTGTGGAAGATTTAGCTTCCCTATTCACACAATGCTCTAATACCACATAAGCATTTGTCATTTTTATACCCTACGCAAATCTCAGACTCATATCAACTCTAAGTTAGTTTATCTATAATCTCCAGTAGCACACCCAGCCCATCCACATAAATGCACAAGATGCAGTTCTGTCCTCAGACTGCTCTCACTGACCAGATGCTCCCTCTGGGCAGAGTAGCAACAAAGAATGGCTACTATTTTCTTACCAAAGCAGTATTTTAACTTACAAATATATCATTATTACTAGTTCTTATTACAAACAAATGTTTAAAACATAGGAGAACACATTTAATGTCAATCACTGTTAATCAGACTGGCAAAAATTTAAGATTAAAAATACATAATGAGGTGTCAGAATCTCATAAAGTTGAAAAGCAATGCTTTAGTGTCTATTTAAATTATAAATGCCTGTGCCTTCTGAGTAAATTCCACCTCTCGTTATCTTCTATCAATTCAGTTCAGTTCAGTTACCCAGTCATGTCCGACTCTTTGTGACCCCATGGACTGCAGCATACCAGGCCTCCCTGTTCATCACCAATTCCTGGAGCTTACTCAAACTCATGTCCATTGAGTCGGTGATGCCATCCAACCATCTCATCCTCTGTCATCCCTTTCTCCTCCTGCCTTCAATCTTTCCCAGTATCAGGGTCTTTTCAAATGAGTTGATTCTTCATATCAGGTAGCCAAAGTATTAGAACTTCAGCTTCAGCATCAGTCCTTCCAATGAATATTCAGGACTGATTTCCTTTAGGATTGACTGGTTTAATCTCCGTGCAGTCCAAGGGACTCTCAAGAGTCTTATCCAACACCACAGCATCAGTTCTTCAGTGCTCAGCTTTCTATATAGTCCAACATTCACATCCATACATGGCCACTGGAAAAACCATAGCTTTGACTAGACAGACCTTTGTTGGTAACGTAATGTCTCTGCTTTTTAATATGCTGTCTAGGTTGGTCATAGCTTTCCTTCTGAGGAGCAAGTGTCTTTTAATTTCATGGCTGCAGTCACCATCTGCAGTGATTTTGGAGCTCCCCAAAATAAAGTCTCTCACCGCTTCCAATGTTTCCCCATCTATTTGCCATGAAATGATGGGACTGAATGTCATGATCTGAGTTTTCTGAATGTTGAGTTTTAAGCCACCTTTTTCACTCTCCTCTTTCACTTTCATCAAGAGGCTCTTTAGTTTCTCTTCGCTTTCTGGCATAAGGGTGGTGTCACCTGCATATCTGAGGTCATTGATATTTCTCCTGGCAATCTTGATTCCAGTTTGTGCTTTATCCAGCTCAGCATTTCACCTGATGTACTCTGCATATAAGTTAAATAAGCAGTGTGACAATATATAGCTTTGATGTACTCCTTTCCTGATTTGGAACCAGTCTTTTGGTCCATGTCCAGTTCTAACTGTTGCTTCCTGACCTGCATACAGATTTCTCAGGAGGCAGGTAAGGTGGTCTGGTAGAGAGGCAATTCCTCATGGTACAAAAAAGGATTTTATTCTTTTCATAGTTTGGAGAAAGAAAAATTGGAATCAGTCTAAAAATTCTTCAGTAGGAGAATAAACTAGGGCATACTACATGGTAGATAAAAAGGATATGGTATGTCTTTTAGGATTTAGTTAAATTTTAAGAATCAGATGGCAGAATAACACATACACATACCTCAAAATTACCCACACATGAGCACACACACACGCACGTGCAAATGTTTAGATGCTTAGAAAAAACCTGGAAAGGATAATCTTCCAACTTCTGGGCTTCTGGTCTAGCCAAGATGACACACTAACAAAGGCTGCCAGCTCCCTGTCCCCAAAATGCTGGAGCAACTACAGAAGTGAGAAGCCACGGATTCTGAGAATTAAGTAAAAACTGTGACAAAACACTGGGAAAGACCACCTGCTAGCTTGACCTGGTGTGTGGGGGGGGAAAGGGCTGCATCCTGTGGAGGAAGGTGGCCACAGGGGGTAGAGTGAGAAGAATGACTGATGTAAAGAGCTGCTGTCATTTCCTCTTTGCCTCATTAACTGGAAATCATCAGTGCCTGCACCTTAACCATAAAGATCTTGGCAACAATCTGGGCTGTAGATACTAGTGCCCCAGAGTAACGATATCAGGGAGCATGAAGGCCCAGTTGGGGTGAAAAGTTACAGATTACATCTGACCAAGAACCCATAGGCATTCACTCCTCACTCTGTCCCCCTTTGAACCCAAGGACAGGAATACAAAACCTCTCAAAGAAACTTCTTCCTAAGGGTTTTAAAGACATAACAACCATCAGAAGAACTGAATGGCAGAATATCAGCAAACAGCCGTGGTCACCATCAGGAGTGGTTCTGTGCTGCCTGAGAAGCCCCTTCCTGGGGCTCATCACCTCGTCTCCTCTTCTATTCACTTAAACAGACCGTGGCCTGATTTTAGTCCTTCAGTTCAGTTCAGTTCAGTTCAGTCACTCAGTCATGTCTGACTCTTTGCGACCCCATGAATTGCAGCATGCCAGGCCTCTTTGTCCATCACCAACTCCCAGAGTTCACTCAGACTCACGTCCATTGAGTCAGTGATGCCATCCAGCCATCTCATCCTCTGTCGTCCCCTTCTCCTCCTGCCCCCAATCCCTCCCAGCATCAGAGTCTTTTCCAATGAGTCAACTCTTTGCATGAGGTGGCCAAAGTACTGGAGTTTCAGCTTGAGCATCATTCCTTCCAAAGAAATCCCAGGGCTGATCTCCTTCAGAATGGACTGGTTGGATCTCCTTGCAGTCCAAGGGACTCTCAAGAGTCTTCTCCAACACCACAGTTCAAAAGCATCAATTCTTCGGCGCTCAACCTTCTTCACAGTCAACTCTCATATCCATACATGACCAAAGGAAAAACCATAGCCTTGACTAGATGAACCTTTGTTGGCAAAGTAATGTCTCTGCTTTTGAATATGCTATCTAGGTTGGTCGTAACTTTCCTTGCAAGGAGTAAGTGTCTTTTAATTTCATGGCTGCAGTCACCATCTGCAGTGATTTTGGAGCCCCCAAAAATAAAGTCTGACTCTGTTTCCACTGTTTCCCCATCTATTTCCCATGAAGTGATGGGACCGGATGCCATGATCTTCGTTTTCTGAATGTTGAGCTTTAAGCCAACTTTTTCACTCTCCTCTTTCACTTTCATCAAGTGGCTTTTTAGTTCCTCTTCACTTTCTGCCATAAGGGTGGTGTCATCTGCATATCTGAGGTGATTGATATTTCTCCCAGCAATCTTGATTCCAGCTTGTGTTTCTTCCAGTCCAGCGTTTCTCATGATGTACTCTGCATATAAGTTAAATAAACAGGGTGACAATACACAGCCTTGACGAACTCCTTTTTCTATTTGAAACCAGTCTGTTGTTTCATGTCCAGTTCTAACTGTTGCTTCCTGACCTGCATACAAATTTCTCAAGAGGCAGATCAGGTGGTCTGGTATTCCCATCTCTTTCAAATTTTCCACAGTTTATTGTGATCCACATAGTCAAATGCTTTGGCATAGTCAATAAAGCAGAAATAGATGCTTTTCTGGAACTCTCTTGCTTTTTCGGCTAGACGGACCTTTGTTGGCAAAGTAATGTCTTTGCTTTTGAACATGCTATCTAGGGTCATAACTTCCCTTCCAAGGTGTGTAAGCGTCTTTTAATTTCATGGCTGCAGTCACCATCTGCAGTGATTTTGGAGCCCCCAAAAATAAAGTCTGACACTGTTTCCACTGTTTCCCCATCTATTTCCCATGAAGTGATGGGACCAGATGCCATGATCTTTTGTTTTCTGAATGCTGAGCTTTAAGCCAACTTTTTCACTCTCCACTTTCACTTTCATCAAGAGGCTATTTAGTTCCTCTTCACTTTCTGCCATACCCAACACTAATTCTCAGACAGAAGAGCTTATCGTACTGCCCCCACCCTGGCCCCAGAACATGAGTTCACATAACAAAAGAAACAAATTATTCAAGGAGTAAATGTTAAAAAAAAAAAAAAAGTGAAAAACATTAACCATATACACATATACACATACAAAAGGAATAAAGAAAATACTAACAATGTGGAGCAAAAGATCATTAAAAAAAGACACAAGTGAGAATATCCAGTATGAATAATATAGAAGTCAGATAAACAGTAGGCTAAAGAACAAATTAGTGGTTGGCAGATCAGATTGAAGAACTCTCCAAGAACAGAGTAAAAAAGAATGAAGAGATAGAAAATCTAAGACACAAACAGAAGCAGAAGTATTAATATCTGGAAATAAGTTTTAGCCAGAGAGGGAAAAAGATGAGAGGAAGAAAAAAACTGAAAAAGTAGTAGAGATAAATTTCCCAGCATTAAAAAGATGCAAAAGTCTGAGAACAGAAGGAATAAATGGACCAGTATTGGTGGTGGTGGCAGCGCTTAGCTGTCCAGTTGTGTCCAACTCTTTTGTGACCCCACAGACTATAGCCTCCTAGACTCTTTGTCCATGGGATTTCCCAGGCAAGAATACTGGAGTGGGTTGCCATTTCCTTTCTCTCAAGCATTTTCCCAACCCAGGGATCCAACCTGCAGTGTAGGTGAACTCTTTACCACTGAGCCGCTGGAGAAGGCCAAACAATATTACTGATTTCCAAAAAGAAGGAAACAGGGATTAAGTTAGAGGAATTTTTAAATTACGCTGACATTTCTGCTATTTTCTACTATTTTTTGTTCCATTTGTGTGTCTCATTTTCTCTCTCCTTCTCTCTCAGACTTCTGGTCTCTATACTAAGCAGCTTGGTTTCTAGAGTTACAAGAGTACTTTCTCAAACTCAGTAGCAGCAATTACAAATAATATCTTTCCAGTGAAATCAATTTTTAATCAATACCTAAATAAGTTGCAGAAAAATTAGTTGTTTTTCAACAAGAAGGAATAAGTTAAATTTACATTTTTTTTTCTATTTCTAAGTTCCATATCTTTTTTCCTCTATCTTTCCTAAGCATTTAAATCTTTAAGAATAAAAATTAATAGACAATAAAGCTAGCCATCTCCTTGGATGATATACAGAGTTCGGATCTCCAGTTCATTTAAAGATAGTTTCTCACCTGTTCAAGCACAGACAACCAAACACAACAGAAAGAATACTAAACAGAATCAAGAATCCAAGTCCCACCTCTATCATTAACCAGCCTGAGTGACCACACTGTACCTTTCCACCTGGCATTTCCTTAAGCACCTTAATGTTTCAAATCAAATTCAGTATCTTCCTCACACAACCTGGCACTGTTCTCTCTGCATTTCAAAGTCCACAACTACACAAGCACAACTTCTCTTAATCAGTGACCAATTACTGCCAATTCCGTACTCAAGTTTAAATCTCTCTCCTTTCCATTTCTACTTAACTGCCTTTGTTCATGTTCTCAGTCTGGACTACTCCAATGGTGTTATGACAGACCTCCATCTTTCCGTCACTTGTCCATGGCTCCTGATGCCTTCTTAAATATCTTAACTTGTGACTCCCTTGCTCACAATATCTTAAGGGACTCCAATGGCCTTACCCTACAAGGCTCTTAACGATTATCTGGTTCAATCTACTTCTCTAGTTATTTGATCAGTTACTGCATGGTAGAGTAATTGTTTAAGCTCTTTTTTCCCTACAGGACTGTAAGCTGCTTAAAAGTAGGGATCCTGCCTCAACATCTTTATATCTTTTCCGATGCTGTGTCAGGCATATTGTAGATACTCAGTAAATGGCTGCAGAAAGAACGAACAAACGACTGATCCCCACAAATCATTTAAAAGGGCTTCAGCTTGTTTCATCTGTAGAATATGAAGTTTAGAACTGATGGCCTAAATTTCTTTCAGTTGTAAAAAAAATCATAACTCTATGGTTTCAGGTTAAAGTTACTACAAGGCTGATCCCTGAATAAGCTGAAGTACTAGCATGCTTTGGAGAAGGCAATGGCAAGCCACTCCAGTACTCTTGCTTGGAAAATCCCATGGGCAGAGGAGCCTGGTAGGCTGCAGTCCATGGGGTCGCTAAGAGTCGGACATGACTGAGCCACTTCACTTTCACTTTTCACTTTCACACAATGGAGAAGGCAATGGCAACCCACTCCAGTGTTCTTGCCTGGAGAATCCCAGGGACGGCAAAGTCTGGTGGGTTGCCGTCTATGGGGTCGCACAGAGTCGGACACCACTGAAGCGACTTAGCAGCAGCAGCAACTAGCATGCTTTAACTAAAATTATGAATATCTTTGTTATCTTTTTCTTGTATTTAGATCTAACAGAAAAAATAATTAAAGTTAAAAAGTACCTCTGAATGATATACGGCTTGCTGTGAAACTAATGATTTCGGGTTTTGTTTAGCAAGAAGAGAAAGAACTGCATCGGCATGAACTTTTTTATGGGGCATCCTAATCACTTGTCCTTCGCTGGGAGGATCATCTTCCTAAATAAAATACAAAGATAATACAATCAAAAAACAAAAATTAATCCCCCAAACAATCCCATTTTTCATATTAATAATTCATGATTCATAAAACTTAAGTTATTATGAATATGATCATATTGGCACTTTACACAAAGAAAATGGACTCTTTACTATCATTTAGATCTCATTTCTATTCAACTATACTAAAAATCTTTTGTGTTTGCCTCAAATATAATCATCAGTACAAAATAATTTGGTTACATTTGAATTGGAGATTTACTATAAAAGATGAAAATTAAACCTGCTGTCCCATGAGACTGAGTGACAATGATTCATAAACATTTTATTCAGGATCGTCAAGTTTCTTCTCACACATTTTCCTGCTTCCTGTGGATGCGGCACACAAATCTGTGCCCCAACGTGGCAATGGGGGTGAAGCACCACTGCAGTGGTGCAACCCGGACCACAGGCAGAAATGAAAACCTACGGAAATATGCTGAGGCACCTACAGGCCTTTGACTGTCCCTGTGCCTTTGTGCTCACCTCCAGTGCTTTTGAGGGAGCAGGAAGACCCAGCTTAGACTTCTTGGCACCTCAAAATAGACCAGTCCCCCAAATGTAGGCCAGAGAGCCAGAAAACTGGATTCCTTGTAAATACCAGTAGTAACATGACTTTAGATTCCATTAATAGTAATTTTACCTAAGTATCTTATGTTTAATGAAATAAAGTTTATTAACTCTGGAGCACAAGTCTTTATCCCCCAGGTGTACATAGGTAAATACCTACTGATTCATAACTTCAAAATTAGTCTCAGCTTTTCAAGATTGTATTTCTGCATGTGATTCTATCATAACTTTGTAGCATATCTGATTTTAGGCTTAGTAAAAATGTTGAAGTTAATTAGTTTTAAATGCAGAAAAAGAAAGATGTTATAATTAAGTCCTGGTTCAGGTCAGCAATTTACTTTGAACAAACTTAAACATGCTTTGGCACCAAGATACAGTTCTAAGAAGGGATAAAAATGCCATAATGACAATATGAAGTAGGCCAAATATTAGTTTAATGCTTCTCTGAAAACAAAGACTTCTCCTTTAGTCTTCCCCCTGGTATTATTTTTATAAAAATGACTTCCACTCTCTTCAGAATAGACTCAACCAATTACTCATAATAATTACTGTTGGAAAAGTAACTGCCCTATTAATATCTTATCAAAATGCTCCTTCATTACTTCATACTCCCACATATAGTAGAGAAAATTGTTTTAACACATTTTGAACATATGAATCTCCAGATTAGGCATCTTTCATTCCTGTGTCTTTAATAGTGTAAAGATGCTATATGGCATCTTTCATTTTTTGTTTGTTGGACTTGACAAACACCAGCCCCTTGCAACTCAAGCTTTAGAATTCATACAGCCCCTATTAGAACTCAAAATTTACAGTTCTTAGCTTGACAAAACTTAACATCAGGTTTCCCTGGTGGCTCAGATGGGAAAGAGTCTGCCTGCAATGTAAGAGACCAAGATTCGATCCCTGGGTTGGAAAGATCCCCTGGAGAAGAAAATGGCAACCCACTCTAGTATTCTTGCCTGGAAAATTCCATGGATGGAGGAGCCTGGCTGGCTACAGTCCACGGGGTCGCAAAGATTTGGACATGACTAAAGCGACTTAGCACACACAGCTTAAGTTGATAGCTTAAAATGAAAGGCAAAAGTATTATGTATCCACATAAAAATCTGTGACTATATAGCTATGTGACACAAATAAGTGATTTAACCTCCTTCAACTCAAAGTAAAACAAGTACTAACATATTTTTAACAAAGGATGCATATCATCCTTTAAGATGCTTTTTTTAAATATAGAGGTTTTCTAACCGCCCACACACATACATGCATACCACATAACCCTTATGATCTACTGAATCCACATATCAGAGGGTGAGGCCAAAGACACATTTTTAAAAGCTCCACTGGTGAATTTAATATACAGTCCTACTTTACATCACTTGAATGGGTTGCTTTAAAGAAATTTCTAGCACTATGATTGTAATGGGATAGAAGAAACATGATGTTTCAAAAGTATACCAATCTCCTTCTGTTTCATCATGATCATATACAATGATACAAATGAAAAGATTAATGTAACTAGCCTTCTACTTCCAGTCAAGATGGAGTAATAAAGACCAGACACATTGCTTAAAACATGGACAAAGTATGTGAAAAAATGCATTTCAAAACATGGAGCATCAGTTAACAAAAAACAATGATCCCTGAGAAATGGGAAACAAATCAGAAGAAGCCTATGACTGCTCTAGCTTACAGCTTATAGGCTTCCAGACTGTGGCACAGGAGCCTGAGCTGAAAAGATGGAGCTAAAACTCCAGGAAGGCCAAGACAGCTAGAGTTCCTAAGACAGGCTGCTGCTGCTCCTGCTGCTGCTAAGTCGCTTCAGTCGTGTCCGACTCTGTGCGACCCCATGGACTGCAGCCCACCAGGCTCCTCCGTCCATGGGATTTTCCAGGCAAGAGTACTGGAGTGGGATGCCATAGCCTTCTCCGAAGACAGGCTGCTAGAAAAGTGAAAGCTGCAGAGAGAGAACTCTGGAGAACAGCAGATGATTCCCTTGAGTATTAAGCTGATTACTGATCAGCAGAGGCATCTGAGGTAACTACATGAGACTGCAGGAACAAGTACCTGAGAAGGGATTGGATATAACAGTGGCTGATGTTAAATACAGGTATGACCTAAATCAAATCCTGTATGATTATGAAGTGGAAGTGAGAAATAGATTTAAGGGACTAGATCTGATAGAGTGCCTGATGAACTATGAATGGAGGTTCGTCATATCGTACAGCAGACAGGGATCGAGACCATCCCCATGGAAAAGAAATGCAAAAAAGCAAAATGGCTGTCTGAGGAGGCCTTACAAATAGCTGTGAAAAGAAGAGAAGCGAAAAGCAAAGGAGAAAAGGAAAGATATAAGCATCTGAATGCAGAGTTCCAAAGCCTAGCTAGGAGAAATAAGAAAGCCTTCCTCAGCGATCAGTGCAAAGACATAGAGGAAAACAACAGAATAGCAAAGACTAGAGATCTCTTCAAGAAAATTAGAGATACCAAGGGAACATTTCATGCAAAGATGGGCTCGATAAAGGACAGAAATGGTATGGACCTAATAGAAGCAGAAGATATTAAGAAGAGGTGGCAAGAATACACAGAAGAACTGTACAAAAAAGATCTTCATGACCCAGATAATCACGATGGTGTGATCACTCACCTAGAGCCAGACATCCTGTAATGTGAAGTCAAGTGAGCCTTAGAAAGCATCACACGAACAAAGCTAGTGGAGGTGATGGAATTCCAGTTGAGCTATTTAATATCCTAAAAGATGATGCTGTGAAAGTGCTGCACTCAATATGCCAGCAAATTTGGAAAACTCAGCAGTGGCCACAGGACTGGAAAAGGTCAGTTTTCATTCCAATCCCAAAGAAAGGCAATGCCAAAGAATGCTCAAACTACCGCACAATTGCGCTCATCTCACACGCTAGTAAAGTAATGCTCAAAATTCTCCAAGCCAGGCTTCAGCAATACGTGAACTGCAAACTTCCAGATGTTCAAGCTGGTTTTAGAAAAGGCAGAGGAACCAGAGATCAAATTACCAACATCTGCTGGATCATCAGAAAAGCAAGAGAGTTCCAGAAAAACATCTATTTCTGCTTTATTGACTATGCCAAAGCCTTTGATTGTGTGGATCACAATAAACTGTGGAAAATTCTGAAAGAGATGGGAATACCAGACCACCTGACCTGCCTCTTGAGAAACCTGTATGCAGGTCAGGAAGCAACAGTTAGAACTGGACATGGAACAACAGACTGGTTCCAAATAGGAAAAGGAGTTCGTCAAGGCTGTATATTGTCACCCTACTTATTTTACTTATATGCAGAATACATCATGAGAAACGCTGGGCTTGAAGAAGCACAAGCTGGAATCAAGGTTGCCGGGAGAAATATCAATAACCTCAGATATGCAGATGACACCACCCTTATGGCAGAAAGTGAAGAGGAACCAAAAAGCCTCTTGATGAAAGTGAAAGAGGAGAGTGAAAAAGTTGGCCTAAAGCTCAACATTCAGAAAACGAAGATCATGGCACCTGGTCCCATCACTCCATGGGAAATAGATGGGGAAACAGTGTCAGACTTTATTTTTGGGGGGGCTCCAAAATCACTGCAGATGGTGATTGCAGCCATGAAATTAAAAGATGCTTACTCCTTGGAAGGAAAGTTATGACCAACCTAGATAGCATATTGAAAAGCAGAGACATTACTTAGCCAACAAAGGTCCGTCTAGTCAAGGCCATGGTTTTTCCATTGGTCATGTATGGATGTGAGAGTTGGACTGTGAAGAAAGCTGAGTGCTGAAGAATTGATGCTTTTGAATGGTGGTGTTGGAGAAGGCTCTTGAGAGTCCCTTGGACTGCAAGGAGATACAACCAGTTCATTCTAAAGGAAATCAGTCCTGGGTGTTCACTGGAAGGACTGATGCTGAAGCTGAAACTCCAATACTTTGGCCACCTCATGGGAAGAGTTGACTCATTGGAAAAGACCCCTGATGGAGCAGGGGATGACAGAGGATGAGATGGCTGAATGGCATCACTGATTCGATGGACATGAGCTTGAGTGAACTCCGGGAGTTGGTGATGGACAGCGAGGCCTGGCGTGCTGTGACTCGGGGTTGCAAAGAGTCAGACACGACTGAGCGACTGAACTGAACTGAACTGATGTTAAATAACATCATATATAACAAAGGACAATGGTTGTTTCCACTGGCCACGCTGGAAAACCTCAATATTGAGGCACTGAGTGGAGTACATAGAAGAGTCTTCTCTCCACAATGGGGATAAGTAGCCCTAGATTGAGTACCACTGTGGTTTTGCCTAAAAAACCATAAAAGCAAGAAGCAAAAGGATAAAACCATCTCTGAGTACTTAGCCATTTCCTGAGCAATGCTCAGAAATATTTATAGTAATATAAAAGTCAAAGAAAGTGTAGTGTCTGACTCTTCGCAATCCCACAGACTGTAACCCACCAAGCTTCTCTGTCCATGGGATTCTCCAGCCAAGAACACTGGAGTGGGTTACCATTCTCTTCTCCAGGAGATCTTTCCAACCCAGGGATCAAACCAGGGTCTCCTACATTGCAGGACAATTCTTTATCATCTGAGGTATTAGAGAAGCTCAGTAATATAAAACATATTATTCAGTTAAATATGAATGTAAATAAAAAACATATTACTCAGTTAAATATAAATATAAGCATATTATGCAATATAAAACATAACTTAGTATATTTTATATTACTCAGTAATATAAAACATATTTATAGCAATATAAAAATATAAAACATAGAAGGAAAAGGTCTACACAAGATTTTGGCAGATAACTTAAAAAAAACTCTTCTTAAAGATTAACACTTCAGTATTCTTGCCTTGAGAACTCCATGAACAGTATGAAAAGGCAAAAAGGTTATGACACTGAAAGATGGACTCCCCAGGTTGGTAGGTGCCCAATATGCTACTGGAAAAAAGGGGAGAAATAACTCCAGAAAGAATGAAGAGACAGAGCCAAAGCAAAAACAACACTCAGTCGTGGATGTAACAGGTGATGGAAATAAAGTCCAATGCTATAAAGAGCAATACTGCATAGGAACCTGGAATGTCAGGTCCATGAATCTAGGCAAATTGGAAGTGGTCAAACAGGAGATGGCAAGAGTGAAGATCAACATTTTAGGAATCCGTGAACTAAAATGGACTGGAATGGGTGACCTTAGCTCAGATAACCATTATATCTACTACTATGGGCAAGAATCCCTTAGAAGAAATGGAGTAGCCATCATACTCAACAAGAGTCCAAAATGCAGTACTTGGGTGCAATCTCAAAAATGACAGAATGATCTCTGTTCGTTTCCAAGGCAAACCATTCAACATCACAGTAATCCAAGTCTATGCCCTGACCAGTAATGCTAAAGAAGCTGAAATTGAACAGTTCTATGAAGACCTATGAGAACTTCCAGAACTAACACCCAAAAAAGATGTCTTCTTCATTATAGGGGACTGGAATGAAAAAGTAGGAAGTCAAGAGCTACCTGGAGTAACAGGCAAATTTGGCCTTGGAATACAAAACGAAGCAGGTCAAAGGCTAACAGACTTTTGCCAAGAGAACACATTGGTCATGGCAAACACCCTCTTCCAACAACATAAGAGAAGACTCTACACATGGACATCACCAGATGATCAATACTGAAATCAGACTGATTATATTCTTTGTAGCCAAAGACGGAGAAGCTCTATACAGTAAGCAAAAACAAGACTGGGAACTGACTGTGGCTCAGACCATGACTCCTTATTGCCAAAATCAGACTGAAACTGAAGAAAGTAGGGAAAACCACTAGACCATTCAGGTATGACCTAAATCAAATCCCTTATGATTATACAGTGGAAGTGACTAATAGGGATTAGATCTGATAGACAGAGTGCCTAAAGAACTATGGACGGAAGTTTGTGACACTGTACAGGAGGCAGTGATCAAGACCATCCCCAAGGAAAAGAAGTGAAAAAGGCAAAATGGTTGTCTGAGGAGGCCTTACAAATAGCTGTAAAAAGAAAAGAAACAAAAGGCAAAGGAGAAAATAAAGATATACCCATTTGAATGCAGAGTTCCAAAATATATCAAGAAGAGATAAGAAAGCCTTCCTCAGCAATCAATGCAAAGAAATAGAGGAAAACAACAGAATAGCAAAGACTAGAGATCTCTTCAAGAAAATTAGAGATACCAAGGGAATATTTCATGCAAAGATGGGCACAGTAAAGGACAGAAATGGTATGGACCTAACAGAAGCAGAAGATATTAAGAAGAGGTGGCAAGAATACACAGAAGAACTGTACATAAAAGATCTTCATGACCCAGATAACCACAATGGTGTGATCACTCACCTAGAGCCAGACATCCTGGAATGCAATATCAAGTGGGCCTTAGAAAACATTACTACGAACAAAGCTTGGAGGTGATAGAATTCCAGTTAAGCTATTACAAATACTAAAAGATGATCCTGTTAAAGAGCTGCACTCAATATGCCAGCAAATTTGGAAAACTTAGCAGTGGCCATAGGACTGGAAAAGGTTAGTTTTCATTTCAATCCCAAAGAAAGGCAATGCCAAAGAATGTTCAAATTACCACACAATTACACTCATCTCACATGCTAGCAGAGTAATGCTCAAAATTCTCCAAGCAAAGCTTCAACAGTACATGAACCGTGAACTTCCAGATGTTCAGGCTAGATTTAGAAAAGGCAGAGGAACCAGGGCTCAAATTGCCAACATCCGCTGGATCATCAAAAAATCGAGAAAGTTCCAGATAAACATCTACTTCTGTTTTATTGACTACACCAAAGCCTTTGACTGTGTGGATCACAACAAACTGTGGAAAATTCTTCAAGAGATGGGAATAACAGATCACCTGACCTGCCTCTTGAGAAATCTGTATGCAGGTCAAGAAGCAACAGTTAGAACTGGACATGGACCAACAGACTGGTTCAATGTTGGGAAAGAAGTACATCAAGGCTGTATATTGTCACCATGCTTATTTAACTTATATGCAGAGTACATCAGGTGAAATACTGGGCTGGATAAGGCACAAGCTGGAATCAAGATTGCCGGGAGAAATATCAATAGCCTCAGATATGCAGATGACACTACCCTTAAGCCAGAAAGCGAAGAAGAACTAAAGAGTCTCTTGATGAAAGTGAAAGAGGAGATGAAAAAGTTGGCTTAAAACTCAACATTCAGAAAACTCAGATCATGGCATTCAGTCCCATCACTTTATGGCAAACAGATGGGGAAACAATGGAAGCAGTGAGAGACTTTATTTTTTGGGGCTCCAAATCACTGCAGATGGTGACTGCAGCCATGAAATTAAAAGATGCTTGCTCCTCAGAAGAAAAGCTACGACCAAAAGTATATTAAAAAGCAGAGACATTACTTTACCAACAAAGGTCCATATAGTCAAAGCTATGGTTTTTCCAGTGGTTATGTATGGGTGTGAGAGTTGGACTATAAAGAAAGCTGAGCACCGAAGAATTGATGCTGTGGTGTTGGAGAAGACTCTTGAGAGTCCCTTGGACTGCAGGGAGATTAAACCAGTCCATCCTAAGGGAAATCAGTCCTGAATATTCATTAGAAGGACTGATGCTGAAGTGGAAGCTCTAATACTTTGGCCACCTGATGCCAAGAACTGATTCATTGGAAAAGACCCTGATGCTGGCAAAGATCAAAGGCGGGAGAAAGGGACAACAGAGGTTGAGATCATTGGATGGCATCACCGATGTGATGTACATGAGTTTGAGTAGGCTCCGGGAGTTGGTGATGTCCATGGGGTCGCAAAGAGTCGAACACGACTAAGTGACTGAACTGAAAGATTAACATATAACTACCACATTATCCATCCATTCCTCCCCTAGCTATTTGTCAAAGAGAAATTAAAGCATCTATGTCCATACAAAGACTTGCACACAAGTGTTCACAGCAGCTTTATTTGTAATAGTCTCAAACTGGAATAAATCCAAATGTCCATCAACAGGTGAACAGACAAACAGTGGTACATCCATACAATAGAGCAATGCTGCTGCTGCTGCTAAGTCGCCTCAGTCGTGTCCGACTTTGTGCGACCCCATAGACGGCAGCCCACCAGGCTCCCCCGTCCCTGGGATTCTCCAGGCAAGAACACTGGAGTGGGTTGCCATTTCCTTCTCCAATGCATGAAAGTGAAAAGAGAAAGTGAAGGCACTCAGTCGTGTCGGACTCTTAGCGACCCCATGGACTGCAGCCCACCAGGCTGCTCCGTCTATGGGATTTTCCAGGCAAGAGTACTGGAGTGGGGTGCCATTGCCTTCTCCGACAGTAGAGCACTACTCAGCAATAAAAAGGAATGAACTATGATACAAGCTATAACCCAGATAAATCTCAAAATAATTATGCTGAGTTAAAGCAATCACACGCAAAAAAAGAATACATGCCATGTGATTCCTTTTATATAAATCTAGATAATGCAAACTAATCTATAGTTACAGAAAGTGAATCAGTGGTTGGTGGGAGAGATAAATTGGATGAGAAGAATGATGAGAGATGAGAAGGAGGGATAATGAAAGGGCCTGAGGAAACTTTTGGGAGTGATGGATGATGAGTATGTTTATTTCATTAACTGTGATAATGGCTTACATATACATATGTCAAAAATTATCAACTAAGTTTTAAAAGCAATAGTATTAGCAATGCTTAGCAAAGACTATGGATAAATGTGGGCTTCACCAGTGGCTCAGAAAGTAAAGAATCTGCCAGCAATGCAGCAGACCCAGGTTTATTCTCTGGGTCAGCAAAGATCCCCGGGAGAACAGACTGGCTACCCACTCCAGGATTCTTGCCTGAAGAATTCCATGGACAGAGGAGCCCAGCATGTAGTCCACGGGGTTGAAAAGAGTCAGACACACTGAGTAACTAACACACATACACACACACATGGATAAATGTAGATGAAAATTGAGCACAACAACCCTTCCTCACTTAGGTTGTTTGAAAACATAAAAAGTAAAGATTTCTATTCCTTAACAGTTTTCAAAAGAAAATTCCTATTATAATTTCTGTGTGGTATTTACATTATATAATATATATATTTACATTATATAATATATATATTCTATGTAAAAATACATTTTTAAATGCCTATTTTTTGTCTATAAAGCTAAATAATAACTAAGAAGAGTTAGTGCCCCTGGGTCCTATTTCAGTAATTCTTTTAAAACTAACTAAATTCAGTTATTTTTTTAGCATAAAGAATTATAATCATGGTTAGGGAAAAATAACAAATATAAGAGAGCTGGTTTCAACACTGAAGGTCCTGCCTGCAATATTATAAAGGCATTTACAATATCTCCACATGACAATGTACACTGAGATTTTCATTATCTAATTACATTAATTGCATGTTTCAACTACTGGAGCCACAGGGGTTAACAACAATTTTCTATTCATTACAATCTTCTATTATAATTTTCTATTTTTATAATTACAATAATGAAATATATAGATATGATAATAAGATGTATAAGAAACTTTAAATTCCTTTGTTGAATTTTATGGCTATAACTCAAATATTTGAGGAAAAACCCTGATCAGTTGCAGCAAGTTCATCAGGATATCTTTTATGTCAGAATTCAAAGTGAAGTGAATCATTTCTTACCATTTCGAGGGCATCTTGCAAAGTACTGGATAAGCTATCATTTAGGTTTGCCAGATACAGTCCTTCATCTCCTAAAACTAGAAATTAAAATGCAAAAATTTAGAAACAAGAAACAAATTTAGTAAATAATCTCACGATAAAGTTGTAAAACATTACCCTTAAACTTACACAATAAAAATACTGACAAAGTTCATAAATCATAATTCACAAGCTAAAACCCGCCTGCCAATGCAGGAGACATAAGAGACATAAGTTTGATCCCTGGGTCAGGAAGATCCCCAGAAGAGGACATGACAACCCACTCCAGTATTCTTGCCTGGAGAATCCCATGGACAGAGGAGCCTGGAGGGCTAACAGTCCATAGGGTCACAAAGAGTCGGATGAGACTGAAGAGACTTAGCATGCATGCATGTTCAATCTCACCAGTTCTTTAAAAAGTATGTTTTATAACAAAGATGAGTGAGATGCTTGCTTCACTTACCAGCTTGTCAGAAATTTAAAAGAGCTATAAATATCAACTGGAACTATGAAACTGAAAAAGAGAAAATACTCCTATATACTATTGATACAATTAAAAACTGATTTAACTTTCTGGAGTGCATGTTGGCAATGTATTGCTATTTTAAAGGTGCCTACTCTGACTCAGCAATTTCACTTCTAGGCACATATTATAAGGAAGCTATCAGTTATATATTAGATATATGATACACGTTCAAGGATACTCAGCAGAGAGCTATGTATGGTATAAAAACACTGAAAACAATCTGAAAACGCCCACCATTAGGGCACCACTAGATCAATCTAAACAATCTAAATGGCCAGTCACTGAAAAAAAGAGGTAGGACTATATGTATTAATACAGGAAAATGTCCACAGTGTATTTAAGGTTAAAAAAATTCAGGTTTCATAACAGTATGTATGATATGACCCTATTTTTAAAGGTAACATACAGATGTATTTAGGTACCTATATATGCATATTTTAAAAAAGACTGGAAAGTATACCCCAAACTTTTAAGAGTGATACTTCTGGAAGGTAGAATTTATGAGGGAGATTTTAGAGTCTAAGGTTAAGGTTTAGAAAAGTTAACTTGCAGAGTCCATATTCTTTCTACCATACTATGTTAAATCTTACAAACTAAGTAAAAACATTTCACACAGAAAAGTATTACTTAGGAAGGATCATAATTTAACCAGTGAAATCAATTGATACAAGCTAACTTACTCTTAGGAGCCACTTTGAGACCACAGTTAAATAAGATCTCTCCTTCAGAAATGGGTCTATCTAAGGTTTCCGATTCAGTGGCAGTAACACTCAAGGTACTCTCCACAGTGGAGGAATCTGAACTTGGCATCTGTATGGGGGAAGGAGCCTTGATGCCAGCAGGAAGTGGCATAAGGGCAACTGGCTTTGGAGGGGCAAGCTGAGCAGGGAAGTCCTCGCTCTCAGGTTCTTCATCCTTGGCCACAGACATTACACTAAGAAGAAAGAGACATGGTTTGAATTTATCAGGTTAGTGAAAGCCTATATTCATTGTTATATAAGAAAATAGATATAGGGATTTCCCAGGCAATCTAGTGGTTAAGACACCATGTTTCCACTGCAGGGGGAAAATGTTTGATCCCTGGTCAGAGAACTAAGATCCCTCAGGCCACACAGTATAACCAAATAATACGAAAAAAATGGATGAAAAAATACTGTCTCCTTTAAACATATTTCTATATTAACATAATCTGTACTACTATAATTAACCAACAAGATCTATTTTTCCAAAATCATCTTCATGTTTTAATCTCTTGATTAGAACTTTCAAGACCATCTTGAAAGTTCTACCATCCCTAAAATAAAGCTTACATGAGGATACATGGTAATGTAATGCATGGTAATGCATGGTAATACATGGTAATACTTAACTTATCATAGTAAATGAAGATTCACATTGGGGAAAAATCATATTCTATTTTATTAACAGTATTATAGATATCTTTATTTTAATCTGTTTCCCCCCAAAATTAATCTGATTCTCCCTCAAATTTAACCTATTTCCCAAAAATTCTGTTTGAAAAAAGAGAACTGAAGGAATAAATTTGGTAAAAACTTGAAATTTATGAAACTTCTTCCTACTATAGATTAGCTCATGAATTATAAACCTTATTTATCATTTCTGATGTTTTCATAGGTCATCTAAGTCAACTTAAGGTAAAATGTATAGTTGCTAAAGGTGAATATATTATCATTTACATGGCTCTTGGGTGAAGCTCTTCTTGAAGAGAGTTGGGATTCTCTTCTTCCAGTGGCAGGTCTCCATCACTCCATGGCTTGGGAAGCTCTGGGCTTGACATCTTCAATTTATCAATTGAAGTCTCTGACAAAGTTGGGGTAAGAGCTGCTGCAGGGGGAGGTGTAGTCACTGGGGTGACTGCTGGGGTATTAACAAGTGTGATGGCAGGCACATCATCTCCTAAAGGTTGTTTTAAAAAGAAAGAGTCAATATGAAGTCTACAGGAAGGCAAGATATGTTGTTTCAGATAGCCCTTAATATTTTGGCATACAAATGATGGCAACAATAATTAATAATAATAATTAAGGCCCTTAATGGGAAAATTCCCAAATTAGTTTAGTAAAGTACAAAAAAATAACCTTGAAAAGACTTCAGTTTCAACATTACCGTGAACTTAAAACAACCTAAATGTCTACCAGATCATATACTTTAAAAAGTGGCAACCAAATCCTTAGTTTCCCTTCCAGCAAAAGTTATTTTCTAAAACTTAATCAGCAATAGCTATGTGTATACTAGTCTACAAAGACTCTAATACAACAAACCATGATAGTTGCAAAAATTAAAACTGAGTTATAGAAATAAAGTTTCTACCTTCTTCAGCCAATATTTCTTTCATGGGAAAAGCAACATCGTGATCTGAAACACTGGGAGAAGAATCTGGAGTTTTTACCAACACGTGCTCCTTAGGAAGTGATGAAGGCGAACGAGGAGGAGTTGGCTGTGGGGTAGCCAAAGGGGTACACACTCTTGCCTAAAATAAAACAAGATAAGTAGTGCTTATAATTCCCAAATAAGGGTAATTTGAAAAATAAAATGATCTTATTCAGAGTTGCATAAAATTTAAATGGATGGAGGGTGAAAAATGGAGTCCTCTAATTTCTAGCTATTTGTTTCAGGACTAGTCTGAGGAAGCCTCAGACAATTCAAACAGCTCTACCTCAGAATTAGGCTCCCAAGAAATCTAAGGCCCCCTTATCTAATACAGAGAGGAAAACAGCTGAAGATCAAACCCACACACAAGCTAGGTAAACCAAATAACAGAAAGAAAGCATTTTAACTAATTAATACAATATCAAAAATCAACCTTTTAGTACAAAAGAACAGAGCTTATGAAAAGCAATGGAAGGATAAGAAGAAGTAGGGGGAAATGAAATGAAGACAATGTAGAAATGAAAAGTATTAGAGAAGGAAAAAGCAAAAATTTTTAAATCAATTTGTTAATTAGGTAATTCAAATAATTCAAAATCCAAAAAGATGTTAGTGAAAATTAAGTCTCCTTTCCTATCCATGTCCTATCTAACTAGTTCCCATCGACAGAATTACCAGACACAATCTTGTCATTTTTTATATCTAGAATTTTTAAAATTTTTATATAATTTTTATAGGTCACTCTAGATTTACAGTTATTACAAAATATTGGCTATAGTCCCACTTTAAAAAATTTAATTAAAATGTAGGTGATTTACAATATTGTGTTAGTTTAAGGTATACAGAAAAGTGATTCAGATTTTTTTGCCTTATAAAAAACCTTTTTCAGATTCTTTTCCATTATAGGTTATTGCAAGATACTCAATATAGCTCTTCATGCTATACAAGAGGTCCTTGTTTATCTATTTTATATACAGTAGCTTATATCTGCTAATCTGAAACTCCTAATTTGCCCTTCTCTACCTTTCCTCTTTGGTAACCATAAGTTTGTTTTCTATATTTGTAAGTCCTCTGTTTATAAGTTCATTTGCATCATCTTTTTAGATTCCACATAGAAATCACATCACAGGATATTTATCTTTCTCTTTCTGACCTCACTCAGTATGATAATCTCTAGGTCCATCCATGCTGCTGGAAATGGCAACTTTGTTCTTTTTTATTCCTGAATGCCTGAACAGTATTCCATTGTACATATAAAACACATGTTTATCCATTCATCTGTTGACAGACACTTAGGTTATTCCCATAGCTTGGCAATTATAAATAATACTGCTGTGAATACTGGGGTGCATGTATCTTTTCAAATTAGTGTTTTTGGTTTTTTTTGAATATATGCCCAAAAGTGAAACTGCTGGGTCATATGGTAGTTCTAATTTTAGCTTTTGAGTCTAATTTTAGACTTGAGTCATTTCATGTTCTTGTTGTTTAGTCGCTCACTCCTGTCTGACTCTGACCTCATGAACTGGGCTCCTCCAGGGTCCTCTGTCCATGGTATTTTCTGGGCAAGATCACTGGAGTGGCTTGCCGTTTTCTTCTCCAGGGGATCTTTCTAACCCAGGGATCAAACCTGTGTCTCCATGTCTCCTGTACTGCAGGCAGATGCTTTACCATTGAGCCACCAAGGAAGCCCAAGTTATTTCATATATGTACATATGGAATATCTTTCCTTTTCTCCTTTGCTTTTTGTTTCTCTTCTTTTCACAGCTATTTGTAAGGGCTTCCCCAGACAGCCATTTTGCTTTTTTGCATTTCTTTTCCATGGGGATGGTCTTGATCCCTGTCTCCTGTACAACGTCATGAACCTCCCTCCAGTTCATGAGGCACTCTCTATAAGATCTAGTCCCTTAAATCTATTATTCACTTCCACTGCATAATCATAAGGGATTTGATTTAGGTCATATCTGAATGGTCTAGTGGTTTTCCCTACTTTCTTCAATTTAAGTCTGATTTTGGCAATAAGGAGTTCATGATCTGAGTCACAGTCAGCTCCCAGTCTTGTTTTTGCTGACTGTATAGAGCTTCTAAATCTTTGGATGCAAAGAATATAATCAATCTGATTTCGGTGTTGACCATCTGGTGATGTCCATGTGTAAAGTCTTCTCTTGTGTTGTCGGAAGAGGGTTTTTGCTATGACCAGTGCATTCTCTTGGCAAAATACTATTAGCCTTTGCCCTGCTTCATTCCATATTCCAAGGCCACATTTGCCTGTTATTACAGGTGTTTCTTGACTTTCTACTTTTGCATTCCAGTCCTCTATAATAAAAAGGACATCTTTTTGGGGTGTTAGTTCTAAAAGGTCTTGTAGGTCTTCATAGAACCATTCAACTTCAGCTTCTTCAGCGTTACTGGTTGGGGCATAGGCTTGGATTACTGTGATATTGAATGGTTTGCCTTTGAAACGAACAGAGATCATACTGCCATTTTTGAGATTGCATCACAGTACTGCATTTCGGACTCTTTTGTTGACCATGATGGCTACTCCATTTCTTCTAAAGGATTCCTGCCCACAGTAGTAGATATAATGATCATCTGAATTAAATTCACCAATTCCAGTCCATTTTAGTTTGCTGATTCCTAGAATGTTGACGTTCACTCTTGCCATCTCCTGTTTGACCACTTCCAATTTGCCTAGATTCATGGACCTAACAGTCCAGATTCCTACGCAGTATTGCTCTTAACAGCACTGGACCTTGCTTCTATCACCAATCACATCCACAACTGGGTATTTTTTTTGGATAGCAAGGAGAGGTAAGAAAGCCTTCCTCAGAGATCAATGCAAAGAAACAGAGGAAAACAACAGAATGGCAAAGACTAGTGATCTCTTCAAGAAAATAACAGATACCAAGGGAACATTTTATGCAAAGATGGGCTCGATAAAGGACAGAAATGGTATGGACCTAATAGAAGCAGAACATATTAAGAAGAGGTGGCAAGAATACACAGGAGAACTGTACAAAAAAGATCTTCACAACCAAGATAATCACAATGGTGTGATCACTCACCTAGAGCCAGACATTCTGGAATGTGAAGTCAAGTGGGCCTTAGAAAGAATCACTACGAACAAAGCTAGTGGAGGTGATGGAATTCCAGTTGAGCTATTTCAAATCCTGAAAGATGATCTGTAAAAGTGCTGCACTCAATACGCTAGCAAATTTGGAAAACTCAGCAGTGGCCACAGGACTGGAAAGGGTCTATTTTCATTCCAATCCCAAAGAAAGGCAATGCCAAAGAATGCTCAAACTACCACACAATTGCACTCAGCTCACATGCTAGTAAAGTAATGCTCAAAATTCTCCAAGCCAGGCTTCAGCAATATGTGAACCGTGAACTTCCTGATGTTCAAGCTGGTTTTAGAAAAGGCAGAGAAACCAGAGATCAAATTGCCAACAACCGATGGATCATCAGAAAAACAAGAGAGTTCCAGATAAACATCTATTTCTGCTTTATTGACTATGCCAAAGCCTTTGACTGTGTGGATCACAAAAAAAAAAAAAAAAAACTGTGGAAAATTTTGAAAGAGATGGGAGTACCAGACCACCTGACCTGCCTCTCGAGAAACCTATATGCACGTCAGGAAGCAACAGTTAGAACTGGACATGGAACAACAGACTGGTTCCAAATAGAAAAAGGAGTATGTCAAGGCTGTATATTGTCACCCTGCTTATTTAACTTATATGCAGAGTACAGCATGAGTAACGCTGGGCTGGAAGAAGCACAAGCTGGAATCAAGATTGCTGGGAGAAATATCAATAACCTCAGATATGCAGATGACACCACCTTTATGGCAGAAAGTGAAGAGGAACTCAAAAGCCTCTTGATGAAAGTGAAAGAGGAGAGTGAAAAAGTTGGCTTAAAGCTCAACATTCAGAAAACGAAGATCATGGCATTCGGTCCCATCACTTCATGGGAAATAGATGGGGAAACAGTGGAAACAGTGTCAGACTTTATTTTTGGGGGGGGCTCCAACATCACTGCAGATGGTGACTGCAGCCATGAAATTAAAAGATGCTTACTCTTTGGAAGGAAAGTTATGATCAACCTAGATAACATATTCAAAAGCAGAGACATTACTTTGCCAACAAAGGTCCGTCTAGTCTAGGCTATGGTTTTTCCAGTGGTCATGTATGGATATGAGAGTTGGACTGTGAAGAAGGCTGAGTGCCGAAGAATTGATGCTTTTGAACTGTGGTGTTGGAGAAGATTCTTGAGAGTCCCTTGGATTGCAAGGAGATCCAACCAGTCCATCCTAACGGAAATAAGTCCTGGGTGTTCATTGGAAGGACTGATGCTAAGGCTGAAACTCCAATACTTTGGCCACCTCATGAGAAGAGTTGACTCACTGGAAAGACCCTGATGCTGGGAGGCATTGGGGGCAGGAGGAGGAAGGGATGACAGAGGATGAGATGGCTGGATGGCATCACCGACTCAATGCACAATAGTTTGGGTGAACTCCGGGAGTTGGTGATGGACAGGGAGGCCTGGTGTGCTGTGATTCATGGGGTCACAAAGAGTTGGACACAACTGAGTAGCTGAACTGAACTGAACTACGTCATGAGATTTAAAAACCAGAATACAGAAAGCCTTGTGTGTTTTTCAGAGTTGGGTGGAGAATTCTGGGGAAGCATATGAGTCGGACACGACTGAGCGACTGAACTGACTGACTGACTGACTGACATACGAAATAAATTCTCAGAGGTGGGACTGCTTGATTAATGGGCTAACAGAATTCTTAATTTGAATACATATTGCCAAATTTCCTTTTAACGAGTGTCATTTTACACTAACACCAGAAGGTATGAGAATTTATGCTTCCCAAAGGTTTGCTGAACAATGGCATTATCAGACTTCGAGTTTTTCCAATATGATATGTAAAAATGAAATTTCAATGATTTATGATTTTTTTTTAATTTTTTTTACTATCAGTGAGACTAACCACCTTTTGCTTTGTATTTCGTTTTGCTTTGTGAACTGTCTAGACATGTCTTTTCTGTATTTTTCTATTTGTCTTTTCCCTTTCTAAAACATACTTTTATAGCGGGGTGATTGGTCTTCATTGTGTATTTTGAGTTGCAAATTGATATATAATTTAAAAACCATGAATCATATTAATAATTCTATCACAGTGGGAATTCCCTGGCTATCCATTGGTTAGAACTTGGTGCTTTTACTGTGGGGCCCGGATTTGATTTCTGATTGAGGAACTAAGATCCCGTAAGCCATGTGATGCAGAAAAAAGAAAAAAAATCCATAGCATTGCTTAACATTTTGCATATTCTTAGCTTTGTTTTTTAAGTGAAAGAAATACACCATATGTTTTATTCTTCTTAACTGCATAAGCCAATAGCATAAGAGTGCTGTTTTCAAATATAACGCTACTGACTCATCATCATGAGAAACTTAAAGATATTCTACTAGTCTTGGTAATGGGTAATAATGATAATAATGATAAACAATTAGTTATTGAGTATTTAACTAGGTTAGTTCTTTCATACATCATTTCATTGAATCTTCCACAAAATCTTGTATTATGGCTCAACAAGATACTGTATCATAAAGATGTCAATTCTTCCCAAATTAAACCAACCAAAACTGAATTAATTCTCACACAAATCCCAGCAAAATATTTTATAGTATTTGAAAAAGAATTTAAAATATTTATAAAAGATTAAAAGGCAAAAGAAGTCATGACAATTCTTAAGATAAGGGACAATATGGCAATGGAAGAAGAGAACTTGGCCACTTTAATATTCATAAAGCAGATTTTGGTAAAGCTGTCATTATTTAAACTCTAAAATTTTATCTCTAGTATAAAGTAGATCTCAATACTAAAGTAACAGAACTGAGGGTTCAAATTCAGATCTTCCCAGCTCCAAAGTTCATGCTCTTAACAATTACATATATTTCCGATTTATACTGATTTTTCTATGTTTTTTCATTAAATTACCCTCATAAAAATATATGCAATATATGGACAGAAGACAAAATTAATTAGTATAGGCAGAATCATAACCCTGGCAACATCTGTACTACATACAGTACTGATGAGTTAATAAATAAAGCATGGAACAAAACTATGTATCAAATCTCTGGCAAACTAATAACACTATACCAATTACCTGACATGGATTTCCATAAAATTCAAATATGTAACTTTATGTTTATACTTTAAATGAGTCAGTTTAAATGTTTCACCAATATAAAATGATGTCTATATTATCTACAGGATCAGAATTGACTATGAAGTTTTAAAGAGTTGGTAATACAGAGTACATTCTGGTTTTGCATAATTTCTTTTTTTTGGTTTAAAAAAAAATTTTATACAATTCTTAAAGGTTGCAGTCCATTTACATTTACTACAAAATACTGACTATATTCCCTGTGTTGTACAATACATCCTTTTATTAATTTTTTAAATTTTTAATTAAAGGATTATTTTACAATATTGTGATGGTTTCTGCCATACACTAATATGAGTTGGCCATAGGTATACATATGTCCCCTCCCTCTTGAACCTCTCTCCCCTCTCCTTCCCTGTCCCACCCCTGTAGGTTGTCACAAAGCACCAGCTTTGAGTGCCTTCGTCATACAGCAAATTCCCACTGGCTACCCATTTTACCATATGGTAATGAACATTACCATATGGTAATGAACAATGCATTCTTGAGCCTATCTTAAACCCAATAGTTTGCACCTCCCACTTTCCTACCTGGATACTTCCTCTCCTCCCTGCCCACCAGGAGTGGTTTTGTATAATTCCATCTTACTATAATAGATTAGAAACTCTATTTAACATAGAAAGTTTGATTAAACAACAACAGAAATGCTTAAAATATATATTTTTTTAAAGATTAAAAATATCAGTTTATGTAAGAACCAAAAGCAATGCATGTGATTGTTAGCTATATCTTGAACTTAAAAAGAGAAAAGCTATAAGGATACTTTTGGAACAACTGAAGGAATTCAAATATGGACTCTATATTATATAGTATTAACACATTCGTGTTAAACTGGGGGGCATAATAATGGTATTTTGGATATGTAATAAAGAATCTTATTCTTAGGACATACTGCTGATGCTTTTAGAAGTAAAGTATCATGATATCTACAACTGTCAAATGACTTTTAAAGAATATATAGGGACATCCTTGGTGGTCCAGTGGTTAAGAATTCACCTTCCAAGGGGACGAACGTTCAATACTTGGTTGAGGACCTAAGATCCCACATGCTGTGGGGAAATAAGCCTGTGCACCACAACTCGAGAGCCAGCACATCGCAACTGCTGAGTCCATGGGCTCTAGAGCCCATGCTCCACAACAAGAGAAGTGCATGTGTTGCAGTGAAGACCCAATGCAGCCAAAAAAACAGAATATATGATGCACAACATACAAAGACAAAGAAAAGGTGTCAGAATGTTGTCAATTGGTAAATGTAGATAAAGCATACACAGGTGTTCACTGTATTATACTTTCTAAGATTTTAGAGTTTTTAAAATAAAATACAAGGGTAATTTTTATTGTAATCATAGCTACAATAAATCAATCTCCACCACAAACTACGATCTTTTGACCCAATTTAAAATCTGTCCATTTTACTGTTCTTTAACAAAGGTATTAAAAATTGCCCAGGACTTCAAGTCATGAAAAAGAGTCATACCTACCGGCAAGTGTGTTTCACTTGTTGAAACATCCCCAGAAACACCTGTAACAACAGGATCTGGCTTCTTTGCTTCTCTGTCACCTAGCATGACAGCAATGGTCTCAGCAAGAGCTTCATTTACAATATGCCTGATCATGTCTGAATTCACAGGAACCCCAGCATCGACAAAAAGCTGGAGCGCACCACTGCTTGTTCCTTCCACTAAAAAATGACAGAACTTTAGAATAAGTGTGAAAAAAACATGCTTGCATTCTAAGTCTTAATTCTTATAATTTTAGAGATGTGAACATATGTGTATGAGATGGTGTAACGAGGAATTAAATGAAAATACAAAATCTACTTATTATGCAAGACAATAAGATGGAAACTCACATAATGAACATTGTCTCTAGAGAAACTAAACAGGGGAAGAAAACATTCGAATGAAAACTTACTTATATGGCCTCTTCCCTACCACTACAAAATTTAGTGATTAAAAAGGATTTGCAGCCACTTTAAAGGTTTTCATCTGAAAAAAAATCTACATTTCCAAGAGAAGGGGATCAGGAAAACCCTGTGATGGATCCTGACAAAACACAAGGGCGATAGGGAGATATTTAGAAAAATGGCAGCTTCTTCATAAAAATGAAGACAAACCTTACTTCCTTCTCTAGTTTCAGATATATCCATTACTAACACTACAGATAATCCTCCTCAAACTTTTAACATAGTTTAGGGGCTTGTCAGCAGCTCTATAGGTATATTAATTTTCCAAATGGGTTGTAATTTTCACTTGTATGAATATAGGATGTCAGTAAAACGTCCTAAAGAGACTTTATTAGGCTTAAAGTGACTATATCGCTAAAGCTCTGTGTGGAAAACATGTAAACAGTGATCAATACAACTTGATGGAAATATGACCTCTCAAAGAGTAATACTCCTTAATTAGCACAACTATGGCAGCATTCGCTGGATCATGGAAAAAGCAAGAGAGTTCCAGAAAAACATCCATTTCTGTTTTATTGACTATGCCAAAGCCTTTGACTGTGTGGATCACAATAAACTGTGGAAAATTCTGAAAGAGATGGGAATACCAGACCACCTGACCTGCCTCTTGAGAAACCTGTATGCAGGTCAGGAAGCAACAGTTAGAACTGGACATGGAACAAAAGAGTGGTTACAAATAGGAAAAGGAGTATGTCAAGGCTGTATATTGTCACCCTGCTTATTTAACTTATATGCAGAGTACTTCATGAGAAACACTAGACTGGAAGAAGCACAAGCTGGAATCAAGATTGCCAGGAGAAATATCAATAACCTCAGATATGCAGATGACAGCATCCTTATGGCAGAAAGTGAAGAGGAACTAAAAAGCCTCTTGATGAAAGTGAAAGAGGAGAGTGAAAAAGTTGGCTTAAAGCTCAACATTCAGAAAACGAAGATTATGGCATCCGGTCCCATCACTTCATGGGAAATAGATGGGGAAACAGTGGAAACAGTGTCAGACTTTATTTTGGGGGGCTCCAAAATCACTGCAGATGGTGACTGCAGCCATGAAATTAAAAGACGCTTACTCCTTGGAAGGAAAGTTATGACCAACCTAGACAGCATATTCAAAAGCAGAGACATTACTTTGCCAACAAAGGTCCGTCTAGTCAAGGCTATGGTTTTTCCTGTGCTCATGTATGGATGTGAGAGTTGGACTGTGAAGAAGGCTGAGTGCCGAAGAATTGATGCTTTTGAACTGTGGTGTTGGAGAAGACTCTTGAGAGTCCCTTGGACTGCGGGAGATGCAACCAGTCCATTCTGAAGGAGATCAGCCCTGGGATTTCTTTGGAAGGAATGATGCTAAAGCTGAAACTCCAGTACTTTGGCTACCTCATGCGAAGAGTTGACTCATTGGAAAAGACTCTGATACTGGGAGGGATTGGGGGCAGGAGGAAAAGGGGACGAGAGAGGATGAGATGGCTGGATGGCATCACTGACTCTATGGACATGAGGCTGGGTGAACTCCGGGAGTTGGTGATGGACAGGGAGGCCTGGTGTGCTGCGATTCATGGGGTTGCAAAGAGTCGGACACAACTGAGCAACTGAACTGAACTGAACCGATGGCAGCATTACTCAGAATTCCCTAAAAGGTAGGTAGAGATATCTTGGGATCACTTGTTGAGAGGTAAGTAATAACAATTTACTCTGGAGCTACCACAGCAAAGATCACCATAATCCCAAACCCAAATTCAAAAATATATGTCAATATGTTTCCTTTTTAGTTCCCATAATTCCATGTTTCAACATGATAAAAAATCAGAATATCTCTGTTATAAAACCTAAAAGCCCTACTCAAGCATAGGAAAACAAAAGCGAACATACATGCTTTTAAAGAAAACAGAACAGAATCTAAACACCCTTTACATGAGACCATCTTTCCTTAAGGCAACAAAGCCTGAATTAGTTCACTGAAACTGCCACCTGACCCATGTGATGGACTGCGAAGAGGACCGTTACTAGCCCTGCTTTGTGCTAGCAGGAGAGACTGCTGGAGAATGCAAACACTCCAAAATATGCCATCAGGACATTCTGACCTAGCAATGAGGAAAAAATATCTGGCAGTTTGGATAATATTCCTTATAAACTGGATGAATCTTTGGAGATACTTGCTTGCTTTCCTGGACTGGTCTCCTTGTCTTGGGATTGCTGAATACCATCTCCACAACTAGAATCTTGACCAAAAGCTATGGGAGTCCAACTGCCTGTTTCTCCAAGGCATATTTCATGGTGCTTTGCCTTCTCTTTAGCTTCTAGTTCTTTTTTATTTCAGTTTCATTTTGACTGACATTTTCCATCTGTTGCTTTTTCAACAGATTTTGAAATATTCTTGGAGCAATTATTTGGATGAATTGGTTTTCGTTTTCTTTCGGATTTGTATTCCTAGATGTCTTCTTTCAAAAAAGTTTCTTCTAACACGACAAAATGACTTTATCACTAGGTGTCAGTCGAGAGTTAGGCTCTAAGGGAACTGATTACTGGCTAGATCTGTCTCTTTCCTTTCGACTCCCCCTCTTCTCCTCTTGGTCACCTCTATCTCCTTCTTCCGTCTTCCCTTCTCTATGTTACTCTGTGAACCTCTCTGACTGTTCCAGACCGTGGAGAGCACATAGGGAATTGATTACTAGCTACATTCCTCTCTCCCCTTTTGATTCCCCCTCTTCTCCTTCTGGTCACCTCTATCTCCCTCCTCCCTCTTCTCTTCTCCATGTAACTCTGTGAACCTCTCTGGGTGTCCCTCACTGTGGAGAATCTTTTTACCACTAACCTAGATGGTTTATCATCCATGTTGTATGGTTGGAGAAGCCTTGAGGCTACTGTAAGAATAAGACTGAAAGCCAGAGGCAAGAGGCTTAAATCCAAAACTTGAGAACACCAGAAAACTCCTGACTCTAGGGAACATTAATTGACAAGAGCTCATCCAAAAGCCTCCATACCTACACTGAAACCAACCTCCACCCAAGAGCCAACAAGTTTCAGAGCAAGACATACCAAGCTAATTCTCCAACAATGCAGGAACATAAGCCTGAGCATTGAAATATAGGTGGCCAAAAGTCACACCAAACCCATAGACACCTTAAAACTCACTACTGGACACTTCCTTGCACTCCACAGAGAAGAGATCCAGCTCCACCCACCAGAACACCAATGCAAGCTTCCCTAACCAGGAAACCTTGACAAGCCACTTGTCCAACCAAACCCACAGGGAGGAACCTCCATAAAAAAGAGGAACCACAAACTTCCAGCATACAGAAAGGCCAATCTAATCAAGATGAAAAGGCAGAGAAATATTCAGCAGGTAAAGGAACATGATAAATGCCCACCAAACCAAACCAAAGAGGAGGAGATAGGGAGTCTACCTGAAAAAGAATTCAGAATAATGATAGTAAAAATGATCCAAAATCTTTAAAACAAAATGGAGTTACAGAAAAATAGCCTGGAGACAAGGATTGAAAAGACACAAGAAAGGTTTAACAAGGACCTAGAAGAAATAAAAAAGAGTCACTCAATAATGAATACTGCAATAACTGAGAACAAAAATATTCTGGAGGGAACCAACAGTAAAATAACTGAGGCAAAATAGGATAAGTGAGGCAGAAGATAGAATGGTAGAAATAAATGGATCAGAGAGGAAAAAAGAAAAACGAATTAAAAGAAATGAGGACAACCTCAGAGACCTCTGGGACAATATTAAACACCCCAACATTCAAATCATAGGAGCCCCAGAAGAAGACAAAAAGAAAGGCCATGAGAAAATACTTGAGGAGATAATAGTTGAAAACTTCCCTAAAATGGGGAAGGAAATAGCCACCCAAGTCCAAGAAACCCAGAGAGTCCCAAACAGTATAAACCCAAGGCGAAACACCCCAAGACACATATTAATCAAATTAATGAAGATCAAACACAAAGAACAAATATTAAAAGCAGCAAAGCAAAAACAAAAAATAACACACAAGGGGATTCCCATAAGGATTACAGCTGATCTTTCAATAGAAACTCTTCTGGCCAGAAGGGAATGGCAGGACATACTTAAAGTGATGAAAGAGAAAAACCTACAACCCAGATTACTGTACCCAGAAAGGATCTCATTCAAATATGAAGGAGAAATTAAAAGCTTTACAGACAAGCAAAGGCTCAGAGAATTCAGCACCACCAAACCAGTTCTTCAACAAATGCTAAAGGATCTTCTCTATACAGGAAACACAGAAAAGGTTTATAAACTAGAATCCCCCCCAAAAAGTAAATGGCAACGGGATCATGCTGCTGCTGCTGCTGCTGCTGCTAAGTCACTTTAGTCATGTCCAACTCTGTGTGACCCCATAGACGGCAACCCGCCAGGCTCCCCTGTCCCTGGGATTCTCCAGGCAAGAACACCGGAGTGGGTTGCCATTGCCTTCTCCTAATGGGATCATACTTATCAATAACTACCTTAAATGTAAATGGGTTGAATGCCCCAACCAAAAGACAAAGACTGGCTGAATGGATGCAAAAACAAGACCCCTCTATATGCTGTCTACAAGTGACCCACCTCAAAAGAAGGGACACATACAGACTGATAGTGAAGGGCTGGAAAAAGATATTTCACGCAAACGGAGACCAAAAGAAAGCAGGAGTAGCAATACTCATATCAGATAAAATAGACTTTGAAATAAAGGCCGTGAAAAGAGACAAAGAAAGACACTACATAATGATCAAAGAATCAATCCAAGAAGATGATATAACAATTATAAATATATATGCACCCAACATAGGAGCACCACAATATGTAAGGCAAATGCTAACAAGTATGAAAGGGGAAATTAACAGTAACACAATAATAGTGGTAGACTTTAATACCCCACTCACACCTATGGATAGATCAACTAAACAGAAAATTAGCAAGGAAACACAAACTTTAAATGATACAATGGACCAGTTAGACCTAATTGATATCTATAGGACATTTCACCCCAAAACAACGAATTTCACCTTTTTCTCAAGTGCACACAGAACCTTCTCCAGGATAGATCACATCCTGGGCCATAAATCTAGCCTTGGTAAATTCAAAAAAATTGAAATTATTTCAAGTATCTTTTCTGATCACAATGTGAAAAGATCAGATGTCAACTACAGGAAAAAAACTATTAAAAATACAAACATATGGAGGCTAAACAACATGCTTCTGAATAACTACCAAATCATAGAAGAAATTTTAAAAAATCAAAATATGCACAGAAACAAATGAAAATGAAAACACAACAACCCAAAATCTATAGGATTCAGTAAAAACAGTGCTAAGGGGAAGGTTCATAGCAATATAAGCTTATCCTACGAAACAAGAGAAAAATCAAATAAATAACCTAACTTTATACTTAAAGCAACTAGAAAAAGAAGAAATGAAGAAGCCCAGGGTTAGTAGAAGGAAAGAAATCATAAAAAGTAGGGCAGAAATAAATGAAAAAGAAACAAAGGAGACCACAGCAAAAATCAACAAAGCTAAAAGCTGGTTCTTTGAGAAGGTAAATAAAATAGACAAACCATTAGCCAGTATCATCAAAATAAAAAAAAAAAAAGAAGAATCAAATCAACAAAATTAGAAATGAAAATGGAGAAATCACAACAAACACAGAAATACAAAGGATCATAAGAGACTACTATCAGCAACTATATGTCAACAAAATGGACAACTTGGAAGAAATGGGCAAATTCTTAGAAAAGTATAACTTTCCAAAACTGAACCAGGAAGAAATAGAATATCCCATCATAAGCATGGAAATTGAAACTGTAATCAGAAATCTTCCAGCAAACAAAAGCCCAGGACTAGACGGCTACACAGCTGAATTGTACCAAAAATTTAGAGAAGAGCTAACACCTATCCTACTCAAACTCTTCCAGAAAATTGCAGAGGAAGATAAACTTCCAAACTCATTCTATGAGGCCACCATCACCCTAATACCAAAACCAGACAAAGATGCCACAAAAAAAGAAAACTACAGGCCAATATCATTGATGAACATAGATGCAAAAATCCTTAACAAAATTCTAGCAAACAGAATCCAACAACATATTAAAAAGATCATACATCATGACCAAGTGGGCTTTATCCCAGGGATGCAAGGATTCTTCAATATTCACAAATCAATCAATGTGATACACCACATTAACAAATTGAAAGATAAAAACCATATAATTATCTCAATAGATGCAGAGAAGGCCTTTGACAAAATTCAACATCCACTTATGATAAAAACCCTCCAGAAAGCAGACAGAGAAGGAACATACCTCAACATAATAAAAGCCATATATGACAAACCCACAGCAAACATTATCCTCAATGATGAAATATTGAAAGCATTTCCCCTAAAGTCAGGAACAAGATAAGGATGCCCACTCTCACCACTATTATTCAACATAGTTTTGGAAGTTTTAGCCACAGCAATCAAAGCAGGAAAAGAAATAAAAGGAATTCAGATTGAAAAAGAAGTAAAACTCTCACTGTTTGCAGATGACATGATCCTCTACACAGAAAACCCTAAAGACTCCACCAGAAAATTACTAGAGCTAATCAATGAATATAGTAAAGTTGTAGGCTATAAAGTTAACACACAAATTTCCCTTACATTCCTATACACTAACAATGAGAAAACAGAGAAATTAAGGAAACAATTCCATTCACCATTGCAATGAAAAGAATAAAATACTTAGGAATAAATCTACCTAAAGAAACAAAAGACCTATATACAGAAAACTATAAAACACTGATGAAAGAAATCAAGATGACACAAACAGATGGAAATATACCATGTTCATGGATCAGAACAATCTTTATAGTGAAAATGAGTATATTACCCAAAACAATCTATAGATTCAATGCAATCCCTATCAAGCTACCAATGGTATTTTTCACAGAAGTAGAACAAATAATTTCACAATTTGTATGGAAATACAAAAACCTTGAATAGCCAAAGCAATCTTGAGAAAGACAAATGAAACTGCAGGAATCAACCTGCCTGACTTCAGACTATACTACAAAGCTACAGTCATCAAGACAGTATGGTACTGGCACAAAGACAGAAATATAGATCCATGGAACAAAACAGAAAGCCCAGAGATAAATCCATGCACCTATGGACACCTTATCTTTGACAAAGGAGGCAAGAATATACAATGGAGAAAATACAATCTCTTTAACAAGTGGTGCTATGGAAACTGGTCAACCACTTGTAAAAGAATAAAACTAGAACATTTTCTAACACCATACACAAAAATAAACAAAATGGATGAAAGATCTAAATGTAAGACCAGAAATTATAAAATTCCTAGAGGTAAACATAGGCAAAACACTCTCTGACATAAATCACAGCAGGATCCTCTATGAACCACCTCCCAGAGTAATGGAAATAAAAGCAAAAACAAACAAATCAGAGCTAATTAAACTTAAAAGCTTTTGCACATCAAAGGAAACTGTAAGCTAGGTGAAAAGACAGCCTTCAGAATGGGAGAAAATAATAGCAAATGAAGCAACTGACAAACAACTAATCTCAAAAATATATAAGAAACTCCTGCAGCTCTATTCCAGAAAAATAAACAACCCAATCAAAAAAGGGGCCAAAGAACTAAACAGACATTTCTCCAAAGAAGACATACAGATGGCTAACAAATACATGAAAAGATGCTCAACATCACTCATTATCAGAGAAATGCAAATCAAAACCACAATGGGGTACCATCTCACGCTGGTCAGAGTGGCTGCCATCAAAAAGTCTACAAACAATAAATGCTGAAGAGGGTGTGGAGATAAGGGAAACTTCTTACACTGTTGGTGGGAATGCAAACTAGTACAGCCACTATGGAGAACGGTGTGGAGATTCCTTAAAAAACTGGAAATTGAACTGCCATATGACCCAGCAATCCCACTGTTGGGCATACACACCGAGGAAACCAGAATTGAAAGAGACACGTGTACCCCAATGTTCATCGCAGCACTGTTTACAATAGCCAGGACATGGAAGCAACCTAGATGTTCATCAGCAGACAAATGGAGAAGAAAGCTGTGGTACATTTACACAATGGAATATTCAGTTTAGTTCAGTTCAGTCGCTCAGTCGTGTCCGACTCTTTGCGACCCCATGAATCGCAGCACGCCGGGCCTCCCTGTCCATCACCAACTTCCAGAGTTCACTACTCAGCTATTAAAAAGACTGCCTTTGAATCAGTTCTAGTGAGGTGGATGAAACTGAAGCCTATTACACAGAGTGAAGTAAGTCAAAAAGAAAACCACCAATACAGTATACTAATGCATATATATGGAATTTAGAAAGATGGTAACAATGACTCTATATGCGAGACAGTAAAAGAGACACAGATATAAAAAACAGAGTTTTGGACTCTGTGGGAGAAATCGAGGGTGGGATGATTTGAGAGAATAGCATTGAAACATGTATATTATCATATGTGAAACAGATTGCCAGTCCAGGTTCAATGCATGAGACAGGGTGCTTAGGGCTGGAACACTGGGATGACCCTTAGGAATGGATGAAGAGGGAGGTGGGAGGAGGGTTCAGGATGGGGAACACACATACACCCATGGCTGATTCATGTCAATGTACAGCAAAAGCCACTATAATACTGTAAAGTAATTAGCCTCCAATTAAAATAAATATATTACTTTTTTTTAAAGTTAGGCTCTAAATGAGAAAAACCCTTATTTATAAGTAATTTAAAACCTAGTGAGTGAGACAGATATACAAACCAATCATAATACAATTTGATAGTTACTATAACAAAGATACACATACACAAAGTGCTACAGGAAATAACAGAGAGATTTAGGGGAAGGGGACAGAGGCTGGTAGAATAATCTGAATGCTACAGTATGGAATAAGAACGTAACGGAGAAATAACTTCCTCTGCAGAGAACTGAGAGGTCATACTGAAAAGAAAAGGACTTTTATCTTTTGTCAACTAAGGACTACATGATTTCTAGAATACATAAATTTGCAATGACCTGAAGGTTTTGTCTTTTAATAACAGAAAAAGCTAAAAGATTCCACTTTACCTACCAATGTCAGAAGTCAATGGCTCACTGGCCTCACTGACTGAGACACTGACATTAGCTGTGGCCTGCTGCTGGATTGGAAGGAGCCCAGAGATCATTCTTGACATTATTTCTTGTTCTACCCTGAGGGAAAAAGTTAAGGATTCCTAAATTTAGTTGAAATATATAAATGGTTAGAAATATCACCCTTAAAAATAACTGGTACCCACAGACACAAAAATTTACATGTGAAAGTAGTCATCCTGAAAGCTGAACCTGGAAAAGAAGAAAAAACTCAAAAATATCTCCTAGCAAAACACATCAAATCTCTGTGTTAAAGATAGTTTATCAAATTAAAATCTTTCTGATCAGTCTAATGAAAAGTTTAAAAGACCTCATAAATTCAAAATAAAGTTAGGTCAATGACTACCTGGCATATCATGCACCTAAAATGTTGGGTTCCCTACTCTGAAAGCATGTATAAAACCCCAACAAGATCAAAGCTAGAAAAGATCAGCTACACTCTCTTCAAAGGAGTAAATATATATACTGCAACACAGGCAGTCTTCCCCTAAAAAGGGAAAAAACTTATTTTCAAGGTCATTATTAGGAAGGGAAAGTAGGAGAGTAAAAGGAAAGGAAACACAATGGGAGATTGTTTCTGTATATTTCTTTAGAGATGCTAACAGGCTTCTTAATTATTATTATTGTTATACAAGTAACAGATGTTCATTGTAGAAAAATCAGAGAAAACATAAAAGCTAAAAAAAAAAAAAAAGAGCTCACTCACAATCTCAGATTAAGGAATAAACAAAGTTAATTAACAATTTGGTATTATTTTTCAATATTTTTCCCATGCACATTCATTTTTGAGTGAGCTCTTCTAAACTATGGTTGCATCCCTGGTATCCTCCTTCATTTATGCACCAGTATGTTATTAATATCTTTCTATATCATTAAATATTCTTTTAAACCCAATCTTGCTAACTGTATTAACAGTCAATTGTATAGTTTATTCCATAACTTCTTTAAGGCTTCTCACAGGTAAAAGTAAGTATAAAAATAGAGTTCATGAGTTTATATACATAATATATACATAATAAAACAGTGCCTTGTTTGCAGTTAGCACTACAATACAAATGATAAGTATTCTATGGCCTACTGGTAGAACTAATTATTTCCTTAGGATAAATTTCTGGAAACTAACCACTGGATCAAAGAACGTGAACATTTTTAATGCTCTTTTGTCACTCAACAATAGCCTCTTTTGCCATAATAGACAGCCTATGTACAAATATTCAAGAACAGAAATAATACCTCCAACAGTTAGTTAAACCCTCGGCATCACATCAGATAGTGTCCAGTGACTAGTACAGCAAAGAAAAAAATTAATAAACAAAAAGAAACAAGGAAGATATTCAACCAAAACTTAATACATTCTATCTATACTTGCTACTACAATTCTGTTCAGCCCACCAACACTATAAACTCACCACTGAATTAAGCTATTTTCCAATGTTTCTTTTCTGTGAATTACTTTATCCAAAATATCAGTAGTGGGCTGAGAAGTAGAAGCAACTGGCGGAAATGGAGGGCCATTATATTTTGTAGAAACAGCTTTAACACTTCTATTAAACTCCAGAATTGGTTCAGAGTATTCTGAAATTTCATCACATTTTTCTTCTTCCTGGTAATAATTAAAAAAAGAACTATTATATTCAAGTAACTGTTCAACACTTACTGAATGACAAGTATAGGTGGGGAACGTAAATAGTTGAATTAACCAACACTTCTAAATTAATAAATATCATTTTCTAATTTGGTGGTATCACTATCATACATACATTTGTCATATAAAGTACATTGAAGAAACTCTAATTATACAATTATTTTGTCTTTTAAAACCCAATATTCATTTTAAATAGTCAAAAACAAACTAGAGAACTTGGTTATTCCTGCATAAAACATTACCAACATTTCCCCCTATATATTTATTAATTTATTATAATAGTAAAACTGATACTTCCAAATATTGCTGTTACTCTTATGGAACATATAGTGTAGGACAAAGGAACCTGGTGTGCTATGAGACCCATGGGGTCTCAAAGAGTTGTACATGACTTAGCAACTGAACAGCAAAAATGCAGTTAGGTTATTTTACACATTAATTGTGCCATCACATCAGGATCCAGTGTTATTTCCGGAATTTTTAAACTTTCTGTTATGAAAAATATAAGGAATGATGCTAAAGCTGAAACTCCAGTACTTTGGCCACCTCACGCGAAGAGTTGACTCATTGGAAAAGACTCTGATGCTGGGAGGGATTGGGGGCAGGAGGAGAAGGGGACGACAGAGGATAAGATGGCTGGATGGCATCACTGACTCGATGGACGCGAGTCTCAGTGAACTCCGGGAGTTGGTGATGGACAGGGAGGCCTGGCGTGCTGCGATTCATGGGGTCGCAAAGAGTCGGACACAACTGAGCGACTGATCTGATCTGATCTGATACACATTTAAAGCTAAAAAAATAGCACTATATATAAATGACAAGAATCCCACCTACCTGTTCCCCCACTTTAAAATTACCAACTCATGACCAGCTCTATGTCATCTATACTTCCCCCATCCACTTTCCCCTTCACATATCATTTTGAAGTAAATCACAGATATCATATCATTTTATCTGTAAATAATCCAGTATGTACCTCAAAAAAAGTTAAGGATCTTTAAAAAGTGTAACTCAATAATATTCTCCTATTGAAAAATGAATTCCACAGCTATTAAGTGGCAGAGCAAGGGTAGACACACTCCTCTTTGAAGTCCAAATTCTTTGCTATTTCTATAATGTTTCTTTCATTTGTACATTGAACAGCTGTCTAAAGTCACTTCTACACATTAGGAACATAGATAAATAATATTCTTGCCTTCAAGACATTCATGTGGAGCTCACAAGAGAAAACATACCAGTGAGCAAGTAACTAATATATTACATATCTCTTAATATTTAAAATAAGGTTTTATTTTATTATAAACAAAGCTAGTCTTAGTTCTGAAAGTCTAAGAAACACGAACAAATGTCTTCTTGAAAGTCTACTGACACATCATTATTCAAATAGTCTCTATGTTCTATTTCTCCCATCCTTTATATAGGTTGGTACAAAAAGTAATTGTGGTTTCAGGGCCTGAATTTTACATCATTCTAATTAGGCTCAAACACATCTTTACTAATCAAAATAGAAACCCTTATAATCAATACATTTTTGCCAATAAGTTGGTTTATTTCTCTAGCATATTCAAAAAACTCTAGGAAAGCATTTTCTGCCTCCTGCTGGTTGTAGAAGCATTTTCCCTGCAAAACGTTGTCTAGATGCTTGAAGAAGTGGTTGTTGGTTGAGGAGAGGTCAGGTGAATACGGCAGATGAGGCAAAACTTCATAGACCAATTCATTCAATTTTTGAAGCATTGGTTGTATGATGTGTGGTCAGGTGTTGTGGAGAAGAACTGGGCCCATTCTGTTGACTAATGCTGGTTGCAGGCATTGAAGTTTTTGGTGTCTTCTCATCAATTTGCTGAGGATACTTCTCAGACGTACTGGTTTTGCCAGGATTCAGAGAGCTATAATGGATCAAACCAGCAGCAGATCACCCAACAGTGACCATGACACTTTTTTTGGTGCAAGTTTGGCTTTGCAAAGTGCTTTGGAACTTCTTCTCAGTCTAACCACTGAGATGGTTGTTGCTGGTGGTATAAAATCCAATTTTCGTCATACATCACAATCTGATCAATAAAACAGTTCACTGTTGCATAGAATAAGAGAAGGGAACACTTCAAAATGATGAATTTTTTTCCTTTGTAGGCAGCTCACAAAACAACCACTTATCAAGCCTTTTCACCTTTCCAATTTGCTTCAAATGCCAAACGACCATAGAATGGTCGACATTGAGTTCTTGGGCAACTTCTCATGTAGTTGTAAGAGGGTCAGCTTTGATGACTACTCTCAATTAGTTGTCAACTTCCATTGGCTGCCCACTACACTCCTCCTCTTCAAGGCTCTCATCTCTTTTACAAAACTTCTTGAACCACCACTGCCCTTTATACTCATTAGCAGTTCCACTGCACTTTACATTCATTACCATTCATTCAGTTAAGTTCAGTTCAGTCGCTCAGTTGTGTCCGACTCTTTGCAACCCCAAGAATTGCAGCACACCAGGCCTCCCTGTCCATCATCAACTCCTGGAGTTCATTAGCAGGGGCCAAATGCATTGCTGATGTTGTGAGTTGTCTCCACTGCTTCATAACCAATTTTGAACTTGAATAAGAAAATCACTCAAATTTGCTTTTTGTCTAACATCATTTCAATAGTCTAAAATACATATAAAGAGCAAGTAATAATTCATTAACAAAAAACATAAAGCAAGAAATGTGCATTAAAATGATGTATAACATAACCACATTTAAGAATGCATTCCAATATCAAGTGGCAAAGTTTAACAATGCAAAACCACAATTAGTTTTGTGCCAATCTAATATTTTACTTCCTCCTAATTTTTCTCTCTTTGTATTTAACCATTTCTATCATTTCTATAACTCTTCCTGCTATATGGGCTCTTCTCTTGGATCTCAGACCCCTCCCAACTTTTTTCCTCAATATGAACTAAGCAGTAACTTTGTCAATAATCTAGAAATTAAAACAGACAAATGTAACAGAAGAAGGAACAGACTGGAGAGAAGGAAACCAAAGGGAATAAAAAAGAAAAAGGAAGTAGGAAGCAAGAGAGATGAGACGCAGGCGGGAAACAACTAACAATCAAGTTCCATGGAGGCAGCTAGGTGATAAAGCTTTCCTGATGGCTCAGCGGGTAGAGAATCTGCCTGCAATGCAGGAGACACAGAGATGCAGCTTCAATCCCTGGGTCAGGAAGATTCCCTGGAAGAGGAAATGGCAACCCACTCCAGTATTCTAGCCGGGAAAATTCCATGGAGAGGAGCCTGGTGGGCTTCAGTTCATGAGGGTCTCAAAGAGTCGGACACGACTGAGCAACAAAGCATAAACACTGTACTATAGAAAAACAACCTTATAATTTTTAAAGATATTCAACTGCAAAGTAAAAGGAAGCTTCTCAAAGCACTATAACATAATACTGATGGTCAAAAGATACTCAACCATCATAAAAAAGGCAAGAACGTCATCACCTCTCACCACTCCTTTTCAACACTGCACTAAGAAGTCCCTGCTAATGTAATCTGACAAGAAAAGTAAAGTAAAGGTATACAGATTGGGAAGAAATAAAACTACCTTTATTTGCAGATGACATGATTATATATGTAGAAAATCTAAAAAGAAACAACAAAAAGACTCCTGTTTTTAAATAGCAATTATGGTAAGGTTGTAGGAATCAAGGTTAACATATACAAGTCTATCACTTTCCTATATAACAACAATGAACAAGTAGAATTTGACATTAAAAATGCAATACCATTTACATTAGCATGCTCCCTTAAAATGAAATACTTAGGTATAAAACCTACAAAACATGTACAAGATCTATGAAGTGAACTCGCTCAGTTGTGAACAACTCTTTACGACCCTGTGAACTGTAGCCTGCCAGGCTTCTCTGTCCATGGGATTCTCCAGGCAAGAATACTGGAGTGGGTTACCATTTCCTTCTCCAGGGGATCTTCCCAACCCAGGGATTGAACCCAGGTCTCCCACATTGGAGGCAGACGCTTTAACCTCTGAGCCACCAGGGAAGCCCCTTAAGATCTATGAGGAAAACTATATAATTTAAATGAATGAAATAAAAAACTAAGTGGAGAAATATTTCATGTTCATAGAGAGGAAGACTAAATAACATTAAGATGTCAGTTCTTCCCAAATTGATCTACAGAGTCAATGTAATTCCAAGAAAAATCTCAACAAGTTATTTTGGAGATGTCAACAAACTTACTCTAAGAGTTATATGGAGAAGCAGAAGACCCTGAATAGCTAATATGATATTGAAGGTGAAGAATAAAGTTGGAGGACTGACAACACCTAACTTCAAGACTTACTATAAAGCAACAATAATCAAGGCAGTTGTTTTATCTGGCAAAAGAGCAGACAAATCAATGGAACAGAACAAAGGACCCAGAAATAGATCCACATAAATACAGTCAACTATTTTATGGCAAAGAAGTGAAGTCAATACAATGGAGCAAAGACAGTCATTTCAACAAATGGCGCTGGAACAACTGGACATTCACAGGCAAAAAAATAAATTTAGACACTGAGCTTACACCCTTCACAAAAATTAACTCAGAATGGATTATAGGCCTAAAATTAAAATGCAAAACTATAAAACTAGAGATAACCTAGTTGACTGTGGGTATGGCAATGACTTTTTAGTTCAGTTCAGTTCAGTCGCTCAGTCGTGTCCGACTCTTTGTGACCCCATGAACCACAGCACGCCAGGCCTCCCTGTCCACCACCAACTCCCAGAGTTTACCCAAACTCATGTCCATTGAGTTGGTGATGCCATCCAACCATCTCATCCTCTGTCGTCCCCTTCTCCTCCTGCCTTCAATCTTTCCCAGCATCAGGGTCTTTTCAAATGAGTCAGCTCTTTACATCAGGTGACTTTTTAGATATAAGACCAAAGGGACAACCCATGAAAAAACTAACTGATAAGCTGGACTTCATTCAAATTAAACATTTTTGCTCTGTTGAAAAGAATGTCAAGAAAATTAGAAAATAAGCTACAGACTAGGAGAAAATATTTGCAAAAGACACATCTGATAAAGACTGTTAACCAAAATATACCAAAAAACTCTTAAAACTCAATAATAAGAGAACAACCCAAACTTTAAATTGGGCCAAAGACCTTCGGACAGCTCATTGAAGATGTATAGATGGCAAACAAGCATTTGAAAAGATGCTCCACATCATATGCCATCAGGGAAATGCAAATTAAAACACAATAATATATCATTACATACCTGTTAGAATAGACAAAATCTGGAATACAGACAATACCATATGCTGGCAAGGATATGAAAAAGCAGGAACTATCATTCATTGTCGATGAGAATGCAAAATGGTACAGCAAGGATGACAAGACAGTTTAGTGGTTTCTCACAAATGGAAAGATACTTTTACCATATAAGCCAGCAATTGTGCTCCTCGATAACTACCCAAAGGAGTTAAAAACTTACGTCACAGATACTTATGGCAGCTTTATTCATAATTGACAAAACTTGTAAACAATCAAAATGTCCTTTAGTAAGTGAATGGCTAAACTGTGATCCATTTAGACAATGGAATATTACTTAGTGCTAAAAAGAAATGAGTTTTCAAGCCATGAAAAGATATGGAGGAAACTTAAGTAAATATTACTGAGAGAAAGAAGCCAATCTGAGAAAGCTGCATACTATATGATTCCAAGGATATGACATTCTGGAAAAAACAAAAGTATAAAGACAGTAAGAGTATCAATGGATGCTAGGGACAGGGGTGGGTAAGGGGAAGGATAAATAGAACACAGAGGACCTGGGGGCAGAGAAAATACTCTGTATAACAGTATAACAATGAATACATTTTTCCAAATCCATAGAATGTACAACATAAGGTCACCTACATACTTTGAATATGATGTGTCAGTGTAGATACATCAACTTTAACAAATTAAAATTGTTAGGATATATTGATAATGGGGGAGGCTATGCATGTGTGGATGTAGGGAACATACAGATAATTTTTGTACATCTCTCTCATTTTGCTGTGATCCAAAACTGCTCTTAAAAAAAAAAAGTCTCAGGGGAATCCCCTGGCAGTTCATATGTTGCATGGTGCAGCAAAAAAAAAAAAAATTAAGTTTAAAAAAAAATAAGATAATCAAGTCACATGAAAAAATACTAGAAAAATAAATTGACAGGATTGCTAAGCTTTGTTACCTGTACAATATCAATTACTTCATCAAAGTTCATTCCTGGAAACTTCATCTCTTCTTCATCTGCCTTCGTAAATTCTGGAGCCTAAGAAAGCATTTTCAGAAAGTTTTTGTTGCAAATTATACCTAATTTACTGTAATACCACCCACAGCATAAGCTTATAATTACATGCTTCTATTTTTTATGTTGATATCCTGCTCAGAAACGATGTAATTAGTAAATGAAATCCAAGCTAGTCTTCAAGTCATTAAGTTATCATTTCAACAGCTATAAAAAATTAGGTATCAGTTTTTCTATCAAGGACTCCATCAACAAAGCAACTTAAGTCAACTGATCAAGTTAATTATTGCGATTTTTCTCCTAAAGAAAAATGTTTACATGGATATATAAGTTTACACATACACAAACTCACAAAAAGATAAAGAATCAAATAATTTATAAGAAAATAAAGAAAACAATTATTTTACAAATTTAGCCTCCAGGCCTCACAATATATAACCTAGTTATCAAAAACCACAATAGACAATTCCTTAGGAGCACAATGACTAATAGTCTAAAAAGTTATTATTTGAAATTATATATGTTTTCATAAACTTCTAGTTAAAAAAAATACTGATGAAAAATTAAATTAGGCACAAATGGCATTCGGGGTCATTCTATTTTCACTATTTTTGATTGTGAAAAATTGATGTTCCTCCTCTCCTTAAAACGATATGCTCAGGCCCGACAACCAACCCGCTGTCCAGAGAGCCGGCCGCAGCCTAGAAACTCCGAGAGAGACCAGCAGGGACTCGTTGCCAGACGGGGCCCATCCTAGGACGCAGTTTCTCCGCTCAGTCACCTCTCGAGGACGTCCCTGGGCGAGGTACGACGGGGGCGAGGGGGGGTTGGGGGAGGGGAAAGGGAAGGATTCTTGACAACCCCACCCACGGGGCAGCGGAATGCACTCCCATCCGAGAGGGACCGCAGGCCAACGTCAGGCGGCGCGACCCCCCGCCCCGTGAAATAACTCGCCATCTTCCTCATCCCTGTCACCACTCCTTGGGTGTGCCAGGAGAAACCCCATTTGTGACCGTGACCCCGACCCCGACCCCGACCCCGGACGACTCTTTCCTCAAAAACAATGTTCAACAATGGGACAAATAAAGACCTTCACGCTAGAAAAAAAAAAAAAAAAAACCTATATGCTTAATAACTAAATTTGCTTAGAACAGATGAAACCCAAGGAAAAGTTACAGTGCTAGTCCTAATTCTGTCATTCAATCACAAGCAGCAAATAAATATTACTAGAGAGAAATGCACATTTTTGCATCATGTCAATAGTTTGATGACAAAGCAACATCCCAAAACATGAATTCTAATTGTCATTATAAAATTCACATTCAGGAAAACTAATATAATTCCCATTTAAATCAAGATTCTTCTCCAAAGAGACAGAAATTATTTCCTCACGTATGAGTCTTACAGCTTAAGTTGCCAAAAAGTTACACTAAGGATGATCACTTTCAAAATGTTGATAAATGTAAAGGTCTTAATCAAACTCTTTTTTCCAAGTTCATAAGCAATTTCAAATTTGTTTTGAATCTTTTCCTTAAAACCTAAATAATTAAAATATATTATAATGGAAGACTTTGCACAGAATATCAGTTAAAGTCTATAATCAGATTATTCAAAGATATATGATACATTCCTAAGTAATACCTGTATCCAGGTTCTCAGAGGAGGAGAAGATGCTTCTTTGGGACTAGAAGGAGACAGACCGACCTCAGCAATACCATCAGAGATGCTGTCAATGTCTACATTGGGTAGTACCTAAAACAGAATACAACATCCAGCTTTCAGTTCATCACTTTGACTCAAATATCTGTGAATCTAGGTATCAATAACATATTTAACTTTTTATTGCAAAGTCAATGGATAACAAATTTAAATTATGAAAGCATATTTTACAAAAACTGGAAAATAAAAGGGAAACACAAAGAATCCTACTTAAGACAACTTCATTTTTACTATCCCCCTTATCTTTTTATTATCCACTATGCATAGCTAAAATCTAAAACTGTTTCATTCCAGATTTTCCATTGTAATCAGGTCATAAATGCCTTACTATACTACCATATAGACTTCATAATTATATTTTAAATGATTGTACATATGCCTTTATTATTTTATCATTTCCAGTTGGTAAATGTTCAGGATATTCCTTATATACTCACTATTTGATAGATAGAAATATATCACTCCAAAAAATTTCATATATATGTAAGGGTTGTTTTACCTGACTTTGAATTATTTCATTATGATATACAGTCAGACATAAGAGTAACTTCTTGAGCCAAAAAGCATAATTATTTAAGATTCTTGGTAATGGCTACTGAAATGCAATCCAAAAGAGATCTATTTCCATCATCAAAACCATAATCAGTCACCCAACTTTCACTGAAATCAGATAACAGAAGTATTTCGGCAAGAACAATTTTAAAATGGAGATATATTATTGTTATCTTAATTTGCATTACCATGGTAACTAGCAAGATTTAAATTATTCAATTTGATATCTTATAAACTCTTTTTATTCTATAGTCTTACATTCTTTGAATTTGAATTTCTTCATGTTTTCTTACTAATTTATGGAGGTTTTTATATTTAAAAATAAACCTATCATATTCCTTTCATATGTGCTCACTGTATGTCACTTCCCTTTTTATTTAGAAGTTTTTTACATATATAAGTTTTAAATTTTATAGAATCAAGTCTGTTTTCGATCATATCTAAGTTTCCTCCTCTCATATCCAGACTTAGCTTCAGTTTTGATAAGGACCGCATGCACTTATCTTCTAATTCTTGTTCTTATATTTTGTAGCTATACTTTAGCCTATTGCCTATTTGGAACTCATTTGCTACATACAGTAAAAATTTAGAGTCTAAAACTGATCCATTTCCGCACTGCTAACCAATTATAACATACGTCATTTCTTTTAAGAGAATCCTATTTCCCATTGACTAATGAAGTATCTATTACACACTACATTCTTTTTAAAAACTAAGAATATTTCTTAAATGGGACCAGTATCAAAACACTAAACTCTTTGTTCTTTCAAATATCAAAATGATCCTAAAGTTCAAGTTAAAAAAAAAAATTAATGGCTTTTATTTTTAAAATACAATTTCACTTAAATCATACATTAACTTAGGAAGAATTGACAACCTGAATATTTAAAATTCACATACAAGTTCTCTCCCCATTAATTCAAGTCCTCATATATGTTTGTGTAAAGGTTAAAGTTTAATTATATAAACACATTAAGCCTTTTTAAAAATTAATTATAACATACTGTTCAATTATTCCCTTTGGAATATCATGAAGTCACCAGGATATGAGTCACTGGCTTAAAAAAGGTAGCTTAAACCATGCAGAACAAGGATAGTGATATCACATAAATATCATAGTTTTAAAGAATGAAAGATCCATCAGGAAAGCAAAGTCTTCATGAAGCAATACAACAGATTTTAAGCATTGAAGTTATGCCAACAGTTTTATTTCTTAAACTTTTCTGGTCATACACACTGCATACCTGTACAGAAAGCTGAGGAGGATCCCTTTTTTCTGACTTCATTTCTACAACTGCTATGTTAGGTTTCTTTACTCCAGGTTCTATTTTTCGAGATGATGGTGGAATTGAAGTTGTCACTGTTACAGGGTGTGGCTTATTTACAATTACCCCAGCAGGTGGCATGGAATCACTATTACTTTGGGTTTGTCCTAAAAAATGCAGGGGAGAAAAGGAGTCAACCATTTTTCAGAAATAAAGAGAAAATTCTAATAAATTACCTAGATCTTTATGGTTAAATTCTCATATGAAAGGAAAGCACGACCTTTCCTTTCCCTCTGCAATCATCTTTCCCTCTGTCATCACTATTGTCATGATCCTCACCATGTCAGCCTTTCCCCAGTGACCAACATTTACTAGGCATTCATATGTACTAAACACTTCACATTCACCATCTAAATTACCACTTCATGGGAAATAGATGGGGAACAGTGGAAACAGTGTCAGACTTTATTTTTCTGGGCTCCAAAATCACTGCAGATGGTGACTGCAGCCATGAAATTAAAAGATGCTTACTCTTTGGAAGGAAAGTTATGACCAACCTAGATAGCATATTCAAAAGCAGAGACATTACTTTGCCAACAAAGGTTCGTCTAGTCAAGGCTATGGTTTTTCCAGTGGTCATGTATGGATGTGAGAGTTGGACTGTGAAGAAGGCTGAGCACCGAAGAATTGATGCTTTTGAACTGTGGTGTTGGAGAAGACTCTTGAGAGTCCCTTGGACTGCAAAGAGATCCAACCAGTCCATTCTGAAGGAGATCAGCCCTGGGATTTCTTTGGAAGGAATGATGCTAAAGCTGAAATTCCAGTACTTTGGCCACCTCATGCGAAGAGTTGACTCATTGGAAAAGACTCTGATGCTGGGAGAGATTGGGGGCAGGAGGAGAAGGGGACGACAGAGGATGAGATGGCTGGATGGCATCACTGACTCAATGGACATGAGTCTGAGTGAACTCCGGGAGTTGGTGATGGACAGGGGGGCCTGGCGTGCTGCGATTCATGGGGTCACAAAGAGTCGGACATGACTGAGCAACTGATCTGATCTGATCTGATGAAGTGTTAATATTATCCACACTTTACAGTTGAGGACAATAGATGTTTAGAAACATAATTTGCTGAAGGTCATAATAGTTTGTAAGAGGCGAAGGCAAGACTGAAATATACTGCATTATGTTGCATTATTTTTATTCTCAAATTTTCATAGAGCAAAAATGGACAGAAATAAAACCAACAACAAAATGCTAGTGCCTGACTACCAGTACATATCATGTAGGCCTACTATTTGGTAACTATCATAGCCAATCAAAATTTTTGTTACCTTTCACTTCAAAATTTCCATTTGTTTCCTATATTTCAAAGTAAAGAGGGAGCAGTGCTCTCACTAAAAGCACAGACTCTAAAAATCACATGGCCTGGGTCTGAATCTAACTAATCTATCTACTCCACTCTAACTATGTGGCCTCTGAGAAATCTGTAAACTCTTCTGTGCCCCAGTTCCTTCATTTATAAAAACTGGTACATTACCATGTGTTTTATAGGGTAGATTAAATAAGCTAATTTATATAAAGTACTTAGATCTATACCTGGTACACAGTAAGGACTTTATAAGTATTGCTTATTATTTTAGTAGAAGACATGGTTGAACAGACTGCTACCAAGTTGATATGTCATTAACCCATAATATCAAAAATAAAAAATTCTCTAATGGTGAAAAATATTCATATTATATATATAAATATTCACAATAATTCATCAAAATTAAGCATTTCAATGACATTAAAAGAAAAAATAGCTAACTAGATTTGAAGAGCTGCTGCTGCTAAGTTGCTTCAGTTGTGTCTGACTCTGCAACCCCATAGATGGCAGCCCACCAGGCTCCCCCGTCCCTGGGATTCTCCAGGCAAGAACACTGGAGTGGGTTGCCATTTCCTTCTCCAATGCATGAAAGTGAAAAGTGAAAGTGAAGTCACTCAGTAGTGTCCGACTCTTAGTGACCCCATGGACTGCAGCCCACCAGGCTCCTCCATCCATGGGATTTTCCAGGCAAGAGTACTGGAGTGGATTGCCATTGCCTTCTCCGTTTGAAGAGCTAGGGTGATATCAAAAATTATTTATTCAACTTTTACAATGATGGGTCAGAGAGAACTCAAATAAGTTAATAACAAACTCTTAGCTTAAAACACACAGCTACATACTTTTTATTTATCATAGCTTAATCCAAAAGTACATAAAAGGTAATTCAATGTATTTCTCCTAAGATACGATGATATTAAACCAATCAAAATCCTTAAATTCTTTAATTATTATGAATGTTTATGACATGTCTAGCTTCCCTGGTAGCTCTCCTGCAATGCAGGAGACCCCAGTTCCATTTCTGGGTCAGGAAGATCTGCTGGAGAAGGGATAGGCTACCCACTCCAGTATTCTTGGGCTTCCCTGGTGGCTGAGCTGATAAAGAATCTGCCTGCAATGTGGGAGACCTGGGTTTGATCCCTGGGTTGGGAAGAGTCCCCTGGAGAAGGGAGCGGCTACCCACTCCAACAGTATTCTGGCCTGGAGAATTCCATGGACTGTATAGACCATGGGGTCACAAAGAGTTGGACACAACTGAGCAACTTTCACTACTTTCATGACATGTCTAAACATTATTTTAATTTCATCTACAGCGATATACTATAAAATACTGTAAGAATGTTTCCTGTGAGTGAAAATATAGCATCATTTCAGACACTGCTACTAGACAAAGTAAAACATACCCCGAAGCCCTATTCACAAATATAAGCAACACATAAAGGAAAAGTACATGACTACTGTGTCAGTACCATTTTGTAAGTTATGTTATTGCCGAATAGAATTTTAAAATTTATGCCATATATTTTGTTGGGTCTTACCTAAAAGTACTGCCATAGGAATCAGATGACCTTCCAGTGTACCTGAAAAAGTAGGCATTTCCCGGCTTGGGCTGAACAAATACTGCTGATCACCAGGAGACAGTGTAGTAATAGAATGTTGCAACTTAGAATCCACCTTTGTAGGTTTCGTGGCAGAAAAATCTGTTTGTGTTCTTATAGACTTTACTTTAGTGCCTATAATAATCATCAATGGCAGATATTTAAAAATATTGTTTGAACATCTACAAATATAGCAACTCTTCTTCACAGAAAGATCTCACTCTATGTAACAAGGTTACAAGACCCCAAAATACAAGTAACATATATATCAAGGAGTGACAAACTTTTTCTTAAGTGGCCAGATAGGATATATTTTAGCCTCCTGGCCCATGTGGTCTCAGTGGCAACATCTCAATTCTGCTATTGTAGCATGAAAGCACTCATAGACAAATACATAAATGAATGTGTCCCTACGTTCCAACAGAGTTTATGTATAAAAACAGGCATGTAGCCTGCAGGTTGTGGTTTTTCAATCTCTGAATAGATGCAACAACCTGTGCAAATAATATGATAGAAAAGATACAATGACTACAGGAATTCCCTATTAAGACTCTGGGCTTCCAATGCAGGAAACCTGGTTCAGTCCCTGGTCAGGGAACTAAGATCCCACATGCTGCATAGTGCAACCAAAAAATAAAGACAAAAAGTTAAAAAAAAAGAAAAAGCAAAGAAATGATATAATGACTACAAAAAAGTGTTGATTACGATTTGAAAGAATATTCAGCATGTATTACTTAACTCATTTACATTTTTTCCAATAGGTGTAAAAAAGTTAAAGTTCAGTTTTGGAATTGAAAATTTTTTTCATCCTCTCATTATTCTGAATAACCAGACTTTATCCTTGGAAATAATGTAACGATAATCAAATTCTATACTTATTAAAACCTTGCAAAAGTTAAGTAAAAGTGTAAAAGAAAAGAAACTAAAATCTTTTCTAAATTGATACCTGACATTACTACATTTTTAGTTTTAATATATGAGTAGTTTTATAAATCTGGACTTGTAAATATAGTTTTATGATCCCAGGAAGAAAAATTTTAGTACTACACCTATAATTTTTTTATCGCCTTCTCAAATATTCATTCATTCAACTGAATGAATGTTTTTCTTACAAGTTTATTTAAAATATATTCTCTCAGCATTTAAAATGTGTTTGCCATCATTCTAGACAAAGGGAATACAAGTATTGAATAAACCAACTGTACTCATGTAGCTTATAACTTCTTAAGGAAAAAAATTGATAAAAAATACAACATCAGAGGGTGAAAACTGCTATGAAGAGCAATATGCAGAGGAGGGGAATAGAGAGGGTTAGGTGATGATATTTTGGATGAGATGGTCAACATAGACCTCTGAGCTAACAGCTAAGAACAGAGATTGAAAGAACTCAGAGTGAGCCATGCAAGGGCCTATGGGAAAAGCTCTCCAGGCAGGGGAAATAACAGGTACCAAGGCCCAAACAGGAGGCTGTGTCATAGGTTCTCAATCACTTTATCATTAAGAGTTAATTCATACAGTGATTTTTGGATTTGAAAGTATTTTAAAACCTTGGGTCATTGTTTGCAAAAGTTTCCAAATCACAAATATAAGTTAATAGAAAGCTCTAATAAATCAAGGAAACATTAGGGTAAATATCATCCACAAAGCCTACTAAAATAAAATCTGTAAGATTTCTAGATAAACTGACACCCTATATGATCAATTAACTTTTGTAAAGGAAAGGAAAAATAAAGCAACCACCAACTCACAAGATAGGATCAGAAAGGAAAATGAATTGGGTTTCCACAAGCTACGGCATATTATCAAAGTGGCTTACAGACCGCTAAAGCACAAGCTGAGAAACTTCAAAATGTAACCAAAGTCAACGGACTCAATACTTAACTAAGAGCTATATTTAAATATACTAGTGAAATGGTATGTGTGAATCAAAACATATAGTGATAAATAAAGATATTTTTATTTGTATATAAACATGATAAAAAAATTTTCACTTCTGCTACTTAAGGATCTTTGAGAACAAACCGAACTTTAAAAGTGCTCATACGCACTTTTATGATAATGTACAGCATACGGCTCATCTTTTTGTCCATAAAGAACATGATAGACCAAGATCTGCAAGAATAGTCTACGTTCCCTATATTATAATTGAAATTGCTTTAAGAGTCATCATCTCATAAATTTTATCATGTTTATCTGAAGATACCATCTAATACTACTTTTCCCCCCAATATTTCAAATCTGGTCTATTTTCTCCTACATTCCTGAAAGGAAATATTTCCATCCCTAAGCATGATATAATTTGAATGTATTAATAAATAAATAGCAAAAATTAAACTTTATATATTAAACTGATACCACAAAAAATGAGGTTTCATACCTTTAACTCGTTCTATTACTTTTGGTCTCTGTGGTCTGGACTTAGGAGATGGAGAATTAAATCTGAGATATGGTCCTTTTTTAAGAGTGCTGCGATGACCCTGATAAACTGGTTTTCCATAGATTTGTAACATATAATCCTTGTCTTGCACCACTGTGGTTGCTTTCAAAAATCCCTAAGTACACAAAGGTATTCAACTCTTCAGCAAAATAGTCATCAAACACTTATCTCATTTTTCTAAAACCTCCTTTTGCCAGCTAGGATACTATATTAAGAATGATCAGATCAGGAAAATCCTTTGTAGTAAATGGCTCTTAAATTCTGGAGACAATTTCCAAACTGTAGTTTTAAAGTTTTCAAAAGCATGAAAATTAAAGACAAAAATCATTTACCCAAGAAACATGAAGATTCTTACACTACTAAGCATATTTTCAGTACCAAAAAGAAAGTTTAAACACATTTTACATCTGAAAGTAGTAACTTTCAAGTACAGTAAAATGACACAAACCAAGTCTTTAAATAATTTTCTACATTTCTGATCCCACCTTCAATCATAATCTAAATGCCACAGAAAAGTAGCATTTATTGAATATCTGCTAAGCACCAAGCACTGAATTAATTAGATGCTTTATTAATCTGCCCAACAATCCATGTTTGGCATTAACAAAGTTACTACTCAGAGCAGCCAAAAAATTCCCTCCATAGCATCTAGTACCTTGCCATGCAATCAATGGGCACTAAACAGACATTTATTAAACTGAAAATTAACCAAACAAAAATACACACATACACATATACACGTGCAAAGATGAAATACAATTTTGAATACCATGAACTAAAAAAATCTAATTTTTGGACTAGATGATTTCTAGATAAATCCAGTATAACTGAAATATTATAAGTATGTCAACTCAAAAGAATGGTGTACTTTGTGCAATAATTTCTACATTACAGATATCAAAACTCTAAATATCAGTAGTTAAAGACGGTTTTCATTTGTATAGCCATTCATATTTTTAAAATATTTTCACAGTCATTTCATTATTTATATCTTTAATAATTATGCAACATTTACATCACAAAATCAGATTAGGATCTTACTTCTTTTCTCTCTTTCTGTAAGCTTGAAGCAGGCATGCTCCTTATAGGTGGATTTCGAAGATGATCCTCTTTTTGTTTTTGAGAATGTTTTCTTAGAATTACAGAGTTGTTTACAGTTTTATCTTGTGTGTTGGTTTTAATATATTTATTCATGTTGTGAGCTCTCTTGTTCCTTTCATTCTTCTGATCAAATCTCTTTTGTTCATAATCTTTTCTTGTCAGTTCATCCTTAACATAACCAAAATTAAAATTACTTAAAATCTATCCAAGTAGTAACACTTCACATCCAAAGTTGTTGTTGTTTAGCTGCTAAGTTGTATCTGACTCTTTAGCAACCCCATGGACTGTAGCCTGCCAGGCTCCTCTGTCATGGTATTTCCCAGGCAAGAATACTGGAGCAGGTTGTCATTTCCTTCTCCAGGGGAGCTCCCTGACCCAGGGATCAAATCCATGACTCCTGTGTCCCCAGCACTGGCAGGTGGATTCTTTACCGCTGAGGCACCATGGAAGCCCATTTTTTCCTACTGTTACAGAAATATGATTTAGCAGTTTTAAAAGCTTTATAAATAAATGATATTGGTTCACATATGAATAAAAATTCTTTTTAGAATAAACAAAAAAAAATTTTAAAGACTATTATTTTATGGAGCAGAGGAATGAGAAACAGTAGATGATCTTCAGGGATAAGAGGGCAATTTTTCATCATAGAGGTTTTTATACTTTTTGATGTTTAAACCATATGAATATAGTAACTTCAAAAATTAAATTAAAAAAAAAGTTTTCAAAAAGTAAAAATTTTGTAATAAAGCTCTGAGATATTTATAAAGTAGAAGTTACTTGAAGGTTTAAAGAAGCATATTTTGCATGAAATGTACTGTTACAGAGTTACATATATTGCTAGTCATCTGAAGAACCAGAGGTGAACTCCAAGTCTTTTGACCCTTAGGTCAATTTTTTTTCTGGTGCATCACATAGCAGCTAATATAAACTCTGTAACTGTATTTAGAGATACATATTCTTAAAACAACAGTGTTTAAAAGTGTATTTTAGAGAGCTCCCTGGTGGTCCAGTGGTTGACTCTATGCTTTCACTGTCAAGGGCCCAGATTCAAACCCTGGTCAAGAAAGTAAGATCCCAAAAGCTGCATGGTGTAGCCATAAAAAAAAAAAGAAACAGACAACAAACAATGCAACACACACACATACAACCTCCCCACCCCCTCAAAAAAAGTGTATTTTAGTGTGCTATGGAAACCAAACTAACACTTCACCCTGCTGCAACTGAGTAAGCATATACACATATCTTACAGTCAGGAAAAAAACACTTTGCACTTACAGGTAAAAATGAGTTAACTTGTCTAGTTTTGCTTAAAAATACATAAAATATTGAGAAACTTCCTTTAAATTACTGACCACCTAATAAAAAAAACTCTCCTGAATTTTTGCAATACTCATGTCTGTAGATACACCATAAGATGTGTGGAAGTGAGAAAGTGGCAATTTTTCCATCTGGAACTGACTTCTGTAAACACAGTAACCTTAGAGATTTTTGTGGAGTATTCTCCTTTTAAGTAACTTTGATGCTTTTACTTTGGTAAGCCAATGCTTCTAAATCTGCTGTCTTCTTAAGTATACTTTTTTATGTCTATTTTCTTTTCCAAATGCTTTTGCTAAATTTTCTTTGAAATCACTCATATTTTAGTAGTTATCTACAATTTTCCAGTTAACAGCCATAATACAATTTATGAGACAAAGCACATGATGAATAAAATGGACCTTATTACTAATAAGTACAATGGGTGATAGAGTGAAATTAAGACTTATAAGTGGACTTATAAGGAATATTTTGAGAATAGCTATGATACTTATAAATTGGAATCAATGGTATCTCTTAAGAATTCACTTAATTCTTTTCAATACCTACTTGAATTTCTGCAGAAATGGTTTTAATCCAGTCATCTACAGTCTTTTTGATCCGAATCTTCTCTGATATCTCCCTACAAAAGAGAAAAAAGAATTTTTTTAGATTAACATTAAAGGTCCTAAGAACAGATCTCTTATCTAGCTTTGAATCTATTGTGTAGCCCAATAGCCTTCATCTGAAAAGGAAAAGCCAACGTTATTAGTTTCATCAAATGTTTCAAGGATGCCTGCAAAGCATATGTAGATTCCAGTAAATTCGTATGAAAAAGAGAAAAAAAAAATTAAAGAGAAAATTAACACCTGTGAAAAATAATAGCAGCATGTGTATAACCAAATTCCAACTTTATAATAAGCCCACACTATCAAAGGCAATGAAGAATCTTTTCTAAACATCAAAACACATTAAAGCAAAAGGAAGTGCTTAGAAAAAAAAGGAGAGAGACTGTAAACTGGCAGTTTCATAAAAAACCTTGGGATGCCAACATCCTGTCCTACCTGTTGTTAGATAGAGCATTGATAAATGAATACATGGCAGCTCCATCCTTTGCACGAATTATAGCTTCCAGATTTTCTTCAAGTACTTTTTTATTATTTTGTACTCCTCTTAAAATCTTCTCAGCATCTTTCAATACAGATCTTGTATTTGTTATTTGAAGCTTAACGGAATTCTGTGGAAGATCTGCAAGCCCTGACATCTGAGATTCTTTCAACTTAAAAGAAAAAAGGCAAGAATATCAATATGTAAAACTTATATTCATATTTTAATCCACATAAGAGCTGTTAGTATAGTTTGGGGCATATACCACACCAGTCTAAGGAATGAATTTGTCAAATTGAAGAGCTATAAAAGAATACTCGGCAACTAAAGTTTCTTTCCATTTAGATGTATACTGTGAATGTTCAGTGGCATGGAGCTGGGAAGCCCATAGTAGTTCAGTGGCCTATAAAAGCTCTATCTGCTGAAGAAAGCTAAACAAATTAAGAGTACCTTGGCTCTGGGTAGCCAGGGCAGACAATGTGAACTGGATAAACAAAGGCCATTCGCATTCCCCTTCCACCTTCCTTCCTCTCCAACAGAAGCTTGAGAGTGACAGCTGGCCACGTGGCTCACTCTCAGCCAAGGAGTAAGAAGTAGAAATCACCTGAAGAGGGCTTTTGGAAAAGTTTTGTAAGGGAAACAAGTTGGGCTCACATGTCTTTCAGTGCTCTTCATCCTCCTCCTGCTTTGTCTTGGTAACTTTATTTCTTCATAATTTTTACCTTTGCTCATCATTAATTTCAAGACTGTTCACACTTTACCTGGAGTATGCTATTCGTTTCTTTCCTCTTTTGATCAAGTTCATGAATATCATCAGACTTCTGCACAGTCACTTTAGCTGTTCCTAGTTCTTCACAGGAAGGAAATCTTTGAGTGGCTATAGTATCAAGGCTGAAAAAGATTTCAAAGTAAAGTTTTCTAAATTGCCATAAATTCAGTAAACATTTGATGATATAAATCTTTGAAACATTCTTAGTTATATGAATTCTAAATGGGTCCTATTAAAATTGTACAAAGAATCAGTCAATTATGTGGTTAAACATACAAAACACAAAAATTGCAAGGAACAAAATTACTCTGACCAGATTGGTTTAAGAATAGTAGGAAAAGAGCAGAAAATGGTTTTGCTTTGAAGAAACTAATGTGCAGAAGCACTTCTAGAATGGTAGAGTAATAACCTCTAAAAATCTACTCCTGAATAAAAGCAAACAAAACACTAGCTGCTGCTGCTGCTACCGCCAAGTCGCTTCAGTCGTGTTCGACTCTGTGCGACCCCATAGACGGCAGCCCACCAGGCTCCCCTGTCCCTGGGATTCTCCAGGCAAGAACACTGGAAAAACCAGCAAAAATGGTCAAATCAGCTTTTTCAGAATGGTGGAAATTAAACAAAAGCTTGTAGGAACACTTACTTAACAAAAATGACTGACAAGAACAGCAAACTCTAAGATACTTTAAATTGCTCAATTCCCAGAGGCCTTTCCCCAACTCTGAGTAGCTTTGAAAATCAACAGCCTCATCATCACTGTAGCTGTGAAAACCGACAGCCTCACAGCCACTAAAAGGGTGGAAAAAGTGTGGAGCTCCTCAAAAAAGTCATATTCACAAGGTTTCTCCTTAAATCTGACTCAGTGAGAAATCCCATCCCAGGGTCATTTTTTTAAAACGGTGGCAACTGCTTAACATCTTAGCTGCCTGAGGGACTCATACCAGTTGAGGCAAACAGGAGGGTGGACAATAAGCAAAAACTGGGGAAGGAGATGTCCACGATGGAGCTGTTTGTTTTTTTAATTTCTGGCCACACCCCGTGGCATGTGGAACCTTAGTTCCCTGACCAGAGGTCCAAGCCACAGCCCCTGCACTGGAAGGTGGAGTCTTAACCACTGAACTGCCCGGCAAGTCCCCACGGTGGAGTCTGAAAAGCTCCGAAACACTACTAGGGCTCTAGAAGGTCACATGCATGTACAGGGCTCTATGCATGCACAAGAATGACCTAAGAAGGGCATAATCTTTCACATCTGGCTGACCATGAACTCTTTACGAGTAGGAAGTTAGGATTAAGATAGGCTTACAAACGGCTGGAGCACTGAAGGTGTTCCCCAGTGTATACACACACACACACACACACACACACAGCCCCTCGGCAAAGATAGCGAGACTTACTCATTCAAAATAGTTAAGGAAATCTTCCAATCATTAGCTAACTTAACTAACCAAATGGAGACTTGCTACACATAAGAAAGAATAAAAATAACAGAATTAGTCCAGGAAAATCATTAAACAGCAACAATAAGAACAACAACAACCAGCAATAACAACAAACCCTGGTGGAGGGTGGGAGTTGATGGAAGAATCTAATTTCCAGAACTGGACCATTAAATTATTTTAAATGTCTAATTTTCAACAAAAAGTTGTAAGATACAAAGAAATAGGAAATATAGCTCAGACACAGGAAAAAGAATATCAGTAGAAACTATCCTTGAGGAACCCTAAATATTGGACTTAACTAGAGAAAGTCCATAAATCAGCACCTATAATTAGAGAAAAGTATCAGTCCCTGGGTTGGGAAGATCTCCTGGAGGACAGCATGGCAACCCACTCCAGTACTCTTACCTGAGAAATCCCCTGGATAGAGGAGCCTGGCAGGCTACAGTTCATGAGGTTGCAAACAGTCAGACACAACTGAGCAACTAACACTTTCAGTTTTCAAAAGAATGAAAGGACTGATGCTGAAGTTGAAGCTCCAATACTTTAGCCACCTGATGCAAAGAGCCAACTCACGGGAAAAGACCCTCATGCTGGGAAAGACTGAAGGCAAAAGGAAAAGGAGGGTGGCAGAGGATGAGATGGTTAGATACACTGACTCAATGGACAAATATGAGCCAACTCCAGGAGATAGTGAAGGACAGCGGAGCCTGGTGTCCAGGAGTCCATGGGGTTGCAATAAGTCAGACATGACTTAGAGACTGAACAACAACAACAAAAATAATAATGAAGTCTTGGGAATTCCCTGGTGGTCCAGTGGTTAGGACTCCATGCTTTCACCACTCCATACTTTCCAGTGGTTAGCACTCCATGCTGAGGACCTGGGTTCAATCTCTGGTCAGGGAACTAAGATCCTACAAGCCATGGAGCAAGATCAAAATAAATAAATAAATAAGAATGAAGTCTCATCAAACAAAGAATACCAAAAAAGTTGAAAACTACTAGACTTCTGTGGCAGTACAGTGGATAAGAATCTGCCTACCACTGTGGGGGACATGAGTTCCATTCCTGGTCTGGGAAAATTCCATATGCCGTGAAGCAACTAAAGCTCATGCACTACAACCACTGAGCCCATGCGCCATAGAGCCCACGTGCCATACAGCCCACATGCCACAACTACGGAGCCCACACACCTAGAGACCACCCTCTGCAATAAGAGAAGACACAATGAGAAGCCTGTGCGCTGCAACAAAGAGTAGGCCCCACTTACCACAACCAGAGAAAGCCCACGAGCAGCAACAAAGACCCAGTGCAACCAAAAATAAATAAATAAATAATTAAAAAAAAAAAAAAAAAGCTATTTTTAAAAAAAGAGAAATTCTGGAGTTGAAAAATATAGCAACTGAAATGTAAAATTCGCCTGATAGGCTAAACTGCATATTCAGATTGGTAAGAGAAAGAATCAGCAAATTTAAAGATAGGTTAATTGAGATTATCCAGTGAGAGGAATGGGTTCCCAGGTAGTGCTAGTGGTAAGGAATCTGCCTGACAATGCAGGAGATGCAAGCGACTTGGGTTTGATCTCTGTGTCGGAAAGATGCCCTGGAGTAGGAAATGGCAACCCACTCCACTATTCTTGCCTGGAAAATTCCATGGACAGAGGAGCCTGGTGGGCTATAGTCTATGGGGCCGCAAAGAGTTGGGCGTGACTGAGTGACTGAGCACAGTTTGAAGAACAGAGCAAAAAAAGAATGAGAAAAACTAAAATCCTTAAGACCTGTCAGATACCATCAAGCATACCAACAGACAACATAGCCTAAGGAGAAAAAAAAAGGTTATGTGTACTATTGAACTGTGTAAAAAAATAACGGCCAAAAAATTCCCCAACATGAATGTTAATTCACTCATCCAAGAAGATCAACACAATTTTAGGAGGATGAACTCAAAAAGATCCACATTTAGACATACCAAACTGTCAAAAGCCTAAGACAAAGAGAGAATCCTTAAAGATAAAAGTGATTAATTATATACAAAGTATTCTTAGTAAGATTAATAGTATATTTCGCATCAGAAGTCATGAAATCTAGAAGGTAGTAAAATGATACATTCAAAGCAGTAAAAGGACAAGAGTATCTACCAAAGATTCTGCATCCAGTAAAACTATGCTTCAAAGATAGAAATTATGACATTTCCAGATAAATAAAACTGAGAGCATTCATCACTAGCAGACCTACCCTATAGTAAATACTAAAAAGAGTCCCTTAGGGTGAAATAAAAGGACGTTATGCACTAACTCAAATCCACATGAAATAAAGAGTATGAGTGAAAGTTAACTGTATAGGTAAATATAAAAGACAGTATTAAATTATTTGTTTATAACTCTCTCCTTCTATCTGATATAAAAGACAACTGTGTAAAACAGTAATTATCAAGCTGCAGAGACAAGCTTATAATGTATAAAGACACAATTTGTATGATAATAATGGCAGAAAGAGGAGGGAGTCAATCTATATTGCAGTAAAGTTTCTGAATCCTATAGAAATTAAACTGGTATTAATCCGAACTAGATTGTTTTAAATTAAGATGTTAATTGTAGTTCCTAGGGCAACTACTGAGAAAATAACTCAAAAAAAAAAAAAAAAAAAAAAAGCAATAAGGGAATTAAAATGTTATACTAGAAAATATCTATTTAATGTTAAAAAAAAAAAAAAGACACTATGGAGGAATAGTGGAATAAAAAAAAGACCTAAGATATATAAAAACATATAACAACATGACAGACATAAATCTTACTTTATCAGCAATTACAACTACTGGTAACAGACTAAAATTGTACAATATCTCCTTATGAGATTACACAAAATGTAGCTTGTTTAGTTTTTGTTACTGTAGTTTTCATGACATTCAAGAAAAATTTATATTGGCTGACTATACCTTGACTTTTACTACTTACTTGACTTTTTAAAAACTTTTTATAATGTAAAGTTTCAAACACAAAAGTAGAAAGAGTAGTATAATGACCTCTATATACCCCTATTTACCTACATCAATAACTAACTCATGGCTGTCTTCATTTCATTTATACTTCCAACCTGGTTTTCCCCACCCTGCAATGGATTATTATTGAAGCAAATCCCAGATATCATTTAATCAGAAATGAATAGTAAATAATTTACATTTTGAGAAAATTAGATGTATTCATTTGGTGGCTTAGATGGTAAAGAATCTGCCTACAGTGCAGGAGACCTGGGTTCAAACCCTGGGTTGGAAAGATTCCCTAAAGAAGGCAAAGGCTACCCACGCCAGCCAGCATTCTGGCCTGGAGAATCTCCATGGACAGAAGAAACTAGCAGGCTGCAGTCCATGGGGCCACAAAGAGTCAGACACGACTGAGCAACTAAACACACACATTGTATAATTACAGAAAAGAGAAAAGATATATTAGCAGAAAAAAATGGTAACTAAACCTAAGACAATTTTTAAAAGCAATCTTATAAATCCATTAAAATTCCTGAAAAAATTTTAGAAATATTAAAAAAAAAATTCTGTTCAATTTAGTTTGTATTCCAATCTCATTTTTACCTGTTTCTCCTCTCAGGATTCCATCCCATTTTTGACCTAGCTAGTGAGGTTTTGTCTGAAGATTCACTTATTCTTGTCAAAGAATCATGGTTATTCAGAATTTGCTCCAAGAATCCTACACTTCCTACAATACAAGAAATATAGTATCATTTTTCAAGTACTAATTCATTTCTCTTTTATATAATAGCTCACACATATTTGTACTAAATTAGTTTCACATGGTAATGATCTACTCATTTCACTCTACAAGGTAGACGACATATACATCAAAAACTAAATATTTATAACTCACAGAAACTATACTTATAAAAGTTTAGGCCTGAATTAATTTCCATTACAGAAGAAAAAAGAGTATGATTGAGAAGTAACATCATGGGAAAGCCCTGTATACAGAAATATTTTTATAAACAGTAAAAGGGAGATTTAACAGTTTCTTTAACTAGTATTGGTTGAATCTTTCTTTTAGCCTCATCTTTAATGAGACTACTTATCAATTTTTTTGGGTGGTTAAGGTTGGTTTACTTAATAAAGATTATATTTTTTAAATTACTTAAGAGTCTTTAAATATGTCCAGGACAAGATTGAATACATTTATATAATTCCAAAAACGATAGCTTATACTTAACATTTCTGCTTACTTTTACTATAATACTATAAGGATCTAAAACAAATTATTATTTCTTGTCACTTATAAAGGTTATTAGCATTTTTCTAACTGAACATAATAAATGTTAATTTCTTAGTTTTATTATTCAAACTCACACTTAAAAATAATATAAGTAAACATGATAATCAGCTTACTTTCAATAATGCATTATTTTTTATTTATTAATAACATATTTTTCATTAAAGGTTTACATAATAACTTGCAGAAGATAGAATAATTACAAAGGTTTATCTCCAACTCCTTCTACAGAGAATCAAAAGAAGCTTAATTTGCCTGGTATCACTTAAAGAAAAATATTAAGAACTGAGGTCCCACTTCAGTTTATTTGCTGTTTTTTTTTTAAGTCACTCAGTTGTGTCCGACTCTCTAAGACCCCATGGACTGTCGTCTACCAGTCTCCTCTGTTCATAGGATTTCCCAGGCAAGAATACTGGAGTGGGTTAGGGTTACTCTTTCCTTCTCTAGTGGATCTTCCTGACCCAGGAATTAAATTCTTGTCTCCAGCCTGGCAGGCAGATTCTTTACCACTGAGCCATCTGGGAAGTCCACATGAGGGAATTATAAATCCTAAATGTGGAAATCTGTTCCTAACTTGAGATAGGTCTAACAAAAGTTGTTGCTTTTGTTGTTTAATCGCTTAGACGTGTTCAATTCTTTTGCAACCCCATGGACTACAGGCCACCAGGCTCCTCTGTCCATGGGATTTCCCAGACAAGAATACTGGAGTGGGTTGCCATTTCCTTCTCCAGGGGCTCTTCCTGACCCAGATAGCAAACCTATGTCTCCTACATTGGCAGGCTGACTTACTGGTAAAGAATCTGCTTGCCAACACAGCAGACACCAGAGATGCAGGTTCGATCCCTGGGTCGGGAAGATCCCTGGAGTAGGAAATGGCAACCCTACTCAAGTAATCTGCCTGGAAAATTCCATGAACAGAGAAGCCTGGTGGGCTACAGTCCACAGGGTTGCAAAGTGTTGGACACGACCGAGCACAGCACGGTGACAGAGTCACCAGGAAAGCCCCTAATAAAAGTAGTGTGTGCTAATCATAATTGCTTTATTACCTGCATGACATGAAAGCTCCATATTTTCTTTTTCTTCTATAGGATTTTCCTTCTTTGATATTTTATCATCCTTTGAAACAGGAACAGGAGCAAATCTGCGAGGTGCTGGTGTCTCCAACGGAGATCTCTGTTTATCAAAACTTGTATCTTCAACCTCTCTTGAAGGTGCTTCAACAGAAAATTAAGAAAATAATAAATTTAACTTACTTTTAAAAAAAATTTAAATTATAACATTACTCTTCCCCATGTTTTAAAAATAAAACCAAAATTCTATAGGATACTCAAGTTATTAACAAATATATAGAAATAACTTCATCCTCACTAGAAATCAAAATATAAACTATAAATACTTTATACTTAAACCTAATAAGAAAAAAATATGACAATATTCAGTGCTATTTAAGTTGTGATGAAAATGGCAAAGCCAGACACTGCTCATGGCAATGAAAACTGAGAAGGCCATCTGGTACTAAGTACGTGTGCTTAGTTGTTCAGTCATGTCTGACTCTTTGTGACTCCATAGACTGTAGCCTGCCAGGCTCCTCTGTCCACGGGATTCTCCAGGCAAGAATACTGGAGCGGGTTGCCATGCCTTCCTCCAGGGGATCTTCCCAACCCAGGGATTGAACCCAGGTCTCCCACATTGCAGGCAGATTCTGTACTAGCTGAGCCACCAGGGAAGCCCAGTACTAAGTATAGCAAGTCTTAAAATTTTTATACACTTTGATCTAGAGATCCCACTTTAGTGAGCACAAAACACATTGTTGCTATTGTTCAGCTGACCCAGGGGTCCAACACTTGTCTCTTCACTGGCAGGTGATTCTTTACCACTGAGCCATCCTTTACCACTGAGCCACCAGGAAAGCCCACAAACTGACAACTATAAACAGTGAGCAGGGAAACCTGAGTTCCTGCTGCAGCTCTGACACTCCCAATTCTCAAGCCAGGTGACCTAGAGCAGACAGTCATAAACTTTCTTTCTTCATTTTCCTCCCTTTACAACTTAAAAAATGACTCACATTACTTCACAGAAGTTTAAGATCCACACATTTGTGGGAGACATAAAGCAACTTGCAAGTATCAGTTCAGTTCAATCGCTCAGTCGTGTCCGACTCTTTGCGACCCCATGAATCGCAGCACGCCAAGCCTCCCTGTCCATCACCATCTCCCAGAGTTCACACAAACTCACATCCATTGAGCCGGTGATGCCATCCAGCCATCTCATCCTCTGTTGTCCCTTCTTCCTCCTGCCCCCAATCCCTCCCAGCATCAGAGTCTTTTCCAATGAGTCAACTCTTCGCATGAGGTGGCCAAAGTACTGAAGTTTCAACTTTAGCATCATTCCTTCCAAAGAACACCCAGGGCTGATCTCCATTAGAATGGACTGGTTGGATCTCCTTGCAGTCCAAGGGACTCTCAAGAGTCTTCTCCAACACCACAGTTCAAAAGCATCAATTCTTCAGCGCTTAGCTTTCTTCACAGTCCAACTCTCACATCCATATATGACCACCATAGCCTTGACTAGACAGACCTTTGTTGGCAAAGTAATGTCTCTGCTTTTGAATATGTTATCTAGGTTGGTCATAACTTTTCTTCCAAGGAGTAAGCGTCTTTTAATTTCATGGCTGCAGTCACCATCTGCAGTGATTTTGGAGCCCCCCCAAAAATAAAGTCAGCCACTGTTTCCCCATCTATTTCCCATGAAGTGATGGGAACAGATGCCATGATCTTCGTTTTCTGAATGTTGAGCTTTAAGCCAACTTTTTCACTCTCCTCTTTCACTTTCATCAAGAGGCTTTTGAGTTCCTCTTCACTTTCTGCCATAAGGGTGGTGTCATCTGCATATCTGAGGTTATTGATATTTCTCCTGGCAATATTGATTCTAGCTTATGCTTCTTCCAGCCCAGTGTTTCTCATGGAGTACTCTGCATATAAGTTAAACAAGCAGGGTGACAATATACAGCCTTGATGTACTCCTTTTCCTATTTGGAACCAGTCTGTTGTTCCATGTCCAGTTCTAACTGTTGTTTCTTGACCTGCATATAAGTTTCTCAAGAGGCAGGTCAGGTGGTCTGGTATTCCCATCTCTTTCAAATTTTCTACAGTTTATTGTGATCCACACAGTAAAAGGCTTTGGCATAGTCAATAAAGCAGAAATAGATGTTTTTCTGGAACTCTCTTGCTTTTTCCATGATCCAGTGGATGTTAGCAATTTGATCTCTGGTTCCTCTGCCTTTTCTAAAACCAGCTTGAACATCTGGAAGTTCACAGCTCACGTATTGCTGAAGCCTGGCTTGGAGAATTTTGAGCATTACTTTACTAGCATGTGAGTGCAACTGTGTAAGTATAAGGAGCCTTTAATATGTCTGTAATGTAACAATGTCCTAACAAATCAAATGTCAGGAATAATGTACTACATGGATCTTATATATCACTAAAGGGATAGGCTCTTGATTTTCATCAGTTCATTATTCAAATATCAGTAACTTTGAGATACATTTTTTGGTAAGAGTTTAAATTCCAAAGGTTTAACACAAATAAGTTGTGTATTCCTTTGTTATTATAAACAGATTTTTAAAATTTCATTAAAATAGACTTGTATTACGCCTTGAAAATATTTAGAAATAGTTTATAATTGTACTCAGGTGGTTTCTCCCCTGACAGAATGAAGAAAAACAGTAAATATGCAGTTTGTCAGAGTATTGGTGAACTGCTAACAAGCAGTTTCAATGCTGTGTATATGTGTGTATGTTGGTTGCTCAGTTGTGTATGACTCTTTGTACCCCCAGGACTGTAGCCCTCCAGACTCCTCTGTCCATGAAAATCTCCAGGCAAGAATATTGGAATGGGTTGCCATTTCCTTCTCCAGGGGAGCTTCCCAACCCAGGGATCGAACCCAGGTCTGCTAGATAAGTTAAACTTTTCTAAATTTATGTAGAAATGCTTCTGACAATTTATGAACGTTATTAATTAAAACCATTAAATAGAACATGATCCATAACTTGGCTGAACAATTTTCAAAATAATCTAGAAATTACTTGGCTGAAAAAAATCCCTAATTTTATAAAATTAAGAGTCTCTTATAACCTAGTAAATAAGTTTTCTGCTTACAAACTACAAAGAACATTCATAGCTGGCATCTTTTATTCATAGAGAACTACATATTTTTACCTTGTTTGGAAGTAAAGACATTATGTGAAGACAGATTACTGCTACCAAAATTCAAACGGTCTGGTTTCACAGAATACTTTTCCACTGCTCTAGAAGGAGGTACAGTAACAGGCTGAAAGCTACTAGTCTTCAGCGCAGCACTGATGAAATGAGCCTAGAAAACATAAAATAACTTTGTTAAGTTCAAACATCACCTCAAAGAGTTAGATGACAAAATATCTTGAAATTTATAGGAGGACCTGAAGACAATCTATTAGATTTAATAAATAATAACAATATAAACATTACATGCAACTACTCACTGCAGGAGCAATGCTACTGGAAAGACACAGTAACACAAAGACTCGGGTTACGTCTGGCTCTACAGTGTGGCCCTGATCATTTGTTCTAAACCTCAGTTTCTTCCTCTTCACCTCAGAGCTGGCTCATCAGACACTCCTGATGCCTCAGGAAACACTGAGACACTACTGTCTCGTAGAGACACTCTCTCTAGGAGAGAACCAGGAGAAAGGGACCCTAGCCCTTGACCTCTACTTAAACCAGAGAATTCAGAACCAAAACATCTCATCTTTTAAATACTGATGATAAGATTTTATTTAAAGGTTTAAAAACCATTGGTAGAAAGCACTAAAATAAAACCGTAGCTTTGTGTAGTAGCAGCAGTAAAATATTCATTTACATATAAATGGAAAACACAGTGACAACACAGTTTTTAACAGTATTTATTAAAATAGCTGAAATGTGCTCATATCATAACTAATAAAACTGATTTTAAAAGAGTCTTATGCTAGGCAAAACAAAACAAAACAAAAAGAATTCTTAAAAGAATTTTACAGAATTCTTAAAAGTGTGCTGAGATCCCTCTACATAAAACAGATGGATGGATTCAAAGAATTTCATTTCATTAAGCATTAACTGAATTATGAAAATACTTTACATGTCATAAGTTCAATTTTCTCTATAGTTATAAATTCCACAAACAAGATGTCTGAATTAGCAAAAGATTTCATTCTTCAAAAATGATAAAGTTAATAAATTATGTGTTTATTTATGGAAGGATAAATGAATGGCAGAAAGGCACTTAGAACTATGTTAAAAAAAGAAATCAATGTGCTCTTCAAACGTGTAATCTCATTCTATCCTAAACAACAAAAATAAAATTGTTTTCTAGGTAAAGAAATCAAGGCTCAGAGAAGCAAAGATTTCTGTAGACTGGGGACCAGCACTCTGATAGGCCCACTCCTGGCCTCTCCAGATGACGTGCTACACGCTCAATTTTAGCAATGTACAGAGTACTTACTAAAACTTTATTTTATATGCCATAATCATTCAAATTAAATTAATATCAGTCACATCAAGATTTCAAGACAAACCCTATTAGGAAGTCTTAAAAATTATAGGATATTAGAGTTCACTCTATGATCTTATACTGAGCTATAATAAGCTTATTTTTGTATATTCTTCTGAATGCTACATTTAAATTGTATCTTTAAAAGTTTTTAAGGAGTACTAGGAGTGTGTGCTCAGTTCTGTCCAACTCTTTGGGACCCCATGGGCTGTAGCCCGCCAGGTTCCTCTCTCCATGGGATTTTCCAGGCAGGAATACTTGAATGGGTTGCCATTTCCTACTTCAGGGTATCTTCCAAACCCAGGGATCAAACCCTCGTCTCTTGCATCTCCTGAACTGACATCACCTGGGAAATTCAAGTTGCACAGTAATAAGGGGTGGAGGCGAGGGGGTAAATTAAAAACAATGCATTTACAATGCTGGTCATTCACTCATTCTAAAAAATCTTTTTTAAAAAATCTGAGTACCTGAGTGCTGGGTACTATCCAAGGACTCGGAAATTTCAAAATAAATATGCTATACTATTAGCTGTCTGTGAGGATAACTTTCTTTATAATAGCCCTGTGCCTCATTCAAAAGGCATAAGAATGTTCATTCTTTTTAACTAGGTAAATGTAGAAGCAAATTTGTATACTAGGTGATTCTCATCCAAGGGTGTGTATCAGAATCACTAGACAGCTTTCACGGATGTCCAGGCCTATATTAGACCTGCTATTTCAGAATTCTGACTGGTATAAGCATGTGTATTTTTATAAAGCTCTCCACGTGATTCTGAAGCACTTTGCCAGGCTAAGAACCATTGATATAAACAGAAAACTGCAATACAATATAAGCCCTTTTAAAATGCCATGAAAAGAAATATCACAAAAGAATGAAAAAAACAATTTTAAGGAGAGGTCTCACAAAGCTACATACCTGAACTAGAACATGCAGAGTTCTTCTTTTCCACATAGAAGAAAAGAATGATGAACAAACAAACCATTATTTAATAACTAAAACTGTTACAATCTAAGGAGATGAACTACTGGAATAATCAATGAATATCAGCTTAGAGATCGGAGTGATGAAAGGTCACGGGATGTGTGGTCGCTTTATTACAGATACCTGAATATCGATTTGCTGTTGTTGCAGCTTTTCAAGATGCCGAATGTGTTGCTCCATGAACACATTCATTTGTTTTTCATGATCATGACAGTGTAGCGTCTCCTGTTTATTCTGCATGGTTGTCTGCTGCTCTGTAACACGCTGTAACTGTTTATCAGTCTCCTGTAACTTATTGAGTAATTCTGTAACAGAATTAACCTTTGCTTCCAACTCACTCTGCACCTAAAACAAAAATATCCAGACATCAAAAACATGCTCAATTATTAGAAAGGTTATATAAAGTGAACTGGTATAGAGAAATTATCAAACCAGAACTTTTACCTTCTATATTTCTTATGCTTCTAAAGCCTTTATTCTTAGAATCACAGAAATAAGGCAGAATAGCTATCCTTAACTAGATCTTTTTTCTCTTAAAAAATACCAAATTTGCCACATACAATTTTTATTTCGTCAGAAAACTAAGATCACAGCATCCAGTCCCATCACTTCATGGGAAATAGATGGGGAAACAGTGGAAACAGTGACAGACTTAATTTGGGGGGGACTCCAAAATCACTGCAGATGGTGACTGCAGCCATGAAATTCAAAGATGCTTGCTCCTTGGAAGAAAAGTTATGACCAACCTAGACAGTATATTAAAAAGCAGACATTACTTTGCCAACAAAGGTCCGTCTAGTCAAAGCTATGGTTTTTCCAGTAGTTATGAATGGATGTGAGAGATGGACTATAAAGAAAGCTGAGCGCTGAAGAACTGATGCCTTTGAACTGTGGTGATGGAGAAAACTCTTGAGAGTCCCTTGGACTGCAAGGAGATCCAACCAGTCCATTCTAAAAGAAATCAGTCCTGAATATTCATTGGAAGAACTGATGCTAAAGCTGAAACTCCAATACTTTGGCCACCTGATGCAAAGAACTGACTCACTGGAAAAGACCCTGATGCTGGGAAAGATTGAAGGCGGGGGGAAAAGGGGAAGACAGAGGATGAGATGGTTGGATGGCATCACTGACTCAATGGACATGAGTTTGAGTAAACTCTGGGAGTTGGTGATGGACAGGGAGGCCTGGCGTGCTGCAGCCCATGCGGTCGCAGAGTCGGACACGACTGAGTGAATGAACTGAGTTTGGTCAGCAATCTTGGCTCTCCCACCTATTAGCTCTAAGACCTGATGCTGACTCTGACCTGTTTTTCAGTCTTCTCAGTTACAAATGGAGGGCTCTGCATATATGATCTGTATGGTCAATTCTAGCTCTAAAATTAGGATGTCCAGCCATCCCAGCTACCCAAGACTGAGTGGCTCCCAAGATGAGATACTCCACGGCTAAAACAAAGGAATCCAGGATTTTCTAGCAGTAACACAGGGATGAGAGTTAAGTCTCATAACTTGTGAGAAATAATACGTAACCACAGAGAACAACGAGAATGTCCCTAGTCACAGCTGGACACAACAATTACAAAATCAGTGTCTGGTACATTTTACAAAGAAATTATGACTCTCTAGGAAGAAACAGATATACTTTTATCAGTGGAGCTGCTGCTGCAATGGCGGCGGCAGTTGCTGCAGCCACAGTTGTAGCTGAATCAATTCCACTGGGTGAAATTCTATTCTCCTGGGTAACAGGGTCCTTTTCTGTGCCTGCATCTTCTAAAAGCTGTACCTTCACCTCTTTAAAAACAGGCATGCTTTGAGTTCTGGAAATAAAAAGGAAAAAAAAGTCTATTCAATAAGCTATACTGAACCATTAGAAGAAATACCTACAAATGGCAATTTGCTGCAGGTGAATTTTCTTGATTTTTTTTTAAAAGATAAATTCCTATTTTTTGCTGTCAGCATATCAGTCATTTGGTTAATGAAATCTATTAAGGTTCAGGTCACCACACACTAAGAAAGTTAAAAGATAATTCCCAGAAGGCACTGATAATTTCAGAAAATATGACTTACACATGTGAAAAAGACATGGGCACAATTACAATGATTTATAGTCAAGAAGTGCAAATCTGGGACTTCCCTGGTGGCCCAGTGGTTAAGAATCTACTCGCCAATGAGGGAGACACAGGTTCGATCCCTGGTCTGGAAGGATCCCGTCTGTCATGGAATAACTAAGGCCATGCACCACAACTGCTGATGCTCGCATACATAGAGCCCATGCTCCTCCATAAGAGAAGCCAGCACAATGAGAAGTCCTGGCACCACAACAAAGAGTAGCACCCACTCACCACAAACAGAGAACACCCACATGCAGCAACAAAGACCCAGTGCAACCAAAAATAAAGAAAAATAAAATTTAAAACGTTTTTAAAAAGAAGTACAAATTTAAAACATACAGCAAAGGCTCTAAGTATTCAGGTATCAAGTTTTACTCCCAAAGGAAGACAACCCAAGAGGGACTATTAAAACTGCTGAAAAGAATTTCTAAGCTTCTAACTCATTTAGATTTAGTAAATGTCACCTAATTTATTAAAACGGGCATAAAATACATTGCTAAGCAGTCTGGATTAAAGATGAATCCGGAAAATACATATTCACAATAAGGCATTTAACTAAACACTTATTAAAAAAAAAAAAAAAGACTGGTCAATTTTGTGCTGTGTTTGGCCTAAAAGAAATTAAAGAAACACTGACAAACTTGAAGAGTGCCTAAGACAAGTCTAAGTAAAATCAGCAGGAATGTGCTTCATCTCCAGCTGCTGGATTTCCACCTTCTAAATTTTAAAGAAGGCATGGAGGTCTTAAACTTACTCCTCTTTGATGTTGCCTCATTTCTATTAAGAGCATCATTTGTCTCACATTCTCAAAATTTTGAAGTTATCTTAAGTTCTCTACCCTTCAGTTACCTTCTCATAACCAACTGAGTCATCAGGTTTTCTCAATTATTTCATCACAATTGCAGGAATCATGCCATGGAATTATAGAAGTAGGCGAACCCAATAGCCCAGCTTCCCTAATTTTCTTCATTTTACAGATGAAGAAAGAAACTGAGGTCCACAGAGATAATGGGATTTACCTGATCACGTCATAGAACTAGTAAGTAGCCAAGTTAAGGCCAATGCCCATAGACCGTCCCATGACATCAGGCTTTTTCTCTCAAAACAGCACTTCTCCCTTCATAATTCTGCTCAGTACAAAACCATCATCTCTTGCCAACTATTTCATTCTTCCGGTTTCTATTTGCTTAAAAACTTTTCACACAGATTTCACCATTCAAAAATCTCAAGTCATTCCTTATAGACAACTGAAATAGGCTAATTTCCTATTTGGCATTCTGCCCTAGGTTCCAACACATACTGTACTTTCTGTTTCCTCTCCCCAGTCACTCTGCTCTCACTGACTGCACTACACTGTTCTCACAGGTGACTCCAGGCTTTTTTTCACTCTCTTCTCTCAATCTTCTTCACCCAACTTGCTCTAACCTTCTTCCCAAGATTCAACAAAAGTCTTACCTTTTCAATAAGCCTGTTCTTGGGGACTTCTCTGGTCGTCCAGTGGTTAGGACTCCGAGTTCCCAATGCAGGGAACGTGGGTTCAACCTTGGGAACTAAGATCCTGAATGCCAAATGGCACAGCCAAAAAAATAAATATGCCTGTTCTTATAACACTTCCTCTTGATCTCTCCATTCATTAATTTCTTTTCATTTACTTTCGATGGGCTTCCCTGATGGGTCAGACAGTAAAGAATCTGCCCACAGGGCAGGAGATCCAGGTTTGATCCCTGGGTCAGGAAGATCACTGGAAAAGGGGATGGCTACCTACCCCAGTATTCTTGTCTGGAGAATTCCATGGACAGAGAAGCCTTGCGAGATACAATCCATGTGGTCGCACAGAGTCAGAAATGACTGAGGGACTAACACAACACTTACTTCCAATATCATATAACTGAGGTTTGACAGTCAGCCATCCTAGGGTTTAAATGGCTTCTCTTGTGGCTCAACTGGTAAAGAATCTGCCTGCAGTGCGGGACACCGGGGTTCAATGCCTGGGTTGGGAAGATCTCCTGGAGAAGGGAAAGGCTACCCACTCCAGTATTCTGGCTTGGAGAATTCCATGGACTGAATAGTCCATGAGGTCACAAAGAGTCATACACAACTGAGCAACTTTCACTTTCACAGAATAGACATTTAACAAAACTAAAGCTGAGCACCGAAGAATTGATGCTTTTGAACTGTGGTGTTGGAGAAGACTCTTGAGAGTCCCTTGGACTGCAAGGAGAGCCAACCAGTCCATTCTAAAAGAGATCAGTTCTGGGTGTTCTTTGGAAGGAAAGATTCTAAAGCTGAAACTCCAATACTTTGGCCACCTCATGCAAAGAGTTGACTCATTGGAAAAGACTCTGATGCTGGGAGGGATTGGGGGCAGGAGGAGAAGGGGACGACAGAGGATGAGATGGCGGGATGGCATCACCAACTCGATGGACATTAGTCTGAGCGAACTCCGGGAGTTGGTGATGGACAGGGAGGCCTGGCGAGCTGCAATTCATGGGGTCTCAAAGAGTTGGACACAACTGAGAGACTGAACTGAACATGTTAACAAAATTAACAATGTATCGAATGTTTCCTCTCACAGCTCTAATCATGCATTCCTCCATCTATGCACCTATTCTCTCCCCAACTAAGCTCTAAGCAACCTGGAGTGGGGGACTTTTATACCACATAAAGAAAGAGCACAGAGTTGGTTCTAAATATACATTTAGCTGACTGGTGTACTAAGAAAATATAATTCAGATAATCCCTATCGTGTAGAATTTCTGTCTGAAGTCTGAATGTGATTTATCCTTTAAGATCTCTCATTCTGTATTAATATCTTAAATTGACCAACAAGAAAAATAACATTATAAGGCCAGACATCAACTTCTTTATAAGCTTTAAAATTTTATTTTTTCCTATTATCAAATTAAGAAATGCTCAATGCAGCAAATGAACTTCTAAGTGTAAAGAACTAGAAAAAATGCACATAATTCACCCACTCAGAAGAAACTATTCCTTTCCTTTTTATCTTTCTCTAGAACTTTTTTTATTCCTAAATCCTCTGAATGTGGCATCTATCTCAATACTACACTGAAACCACTCTTACGAAGGCCATTAATACCTCCTCTTGCTCAATTCAATGGACACTTTTCAGTCCTTATCTTTATGTCTGAGCAGCTATCAAACTTAGAACCTCACTTCCCCGGTTTTGTTAAGACCAAACTCTTCACCTCTGGATAAACCTTCTGAGCGGCACTTAGAAATCACGTTGCTTTCTCTGTACATCTCTTAAAGATTCGGTTTTCTTACAGATCTATCCTAAGCCATTTCTTTTCACTCTCACATTCCCACCAGGCCAATTCAACCACTTTCAGAGCTCAGATTACTATCTACATACAGATGACTTATATACATGGATTTCTAGCTTAGAAATCTTTTGCCAGTTTGACATCTATATGGCTTGGCGGGTAAAGAATCCGCCTGCAATGCAGAAGAGACCAGAGATAAGGGTCTGATCCCTGGGTTGGGAAGATTCCCTGGAGGAGGGTATGGCAACCCACTCCAGTATTCTTGCCTGGAGAATTCCATGAACAGAGGAGCCTGGCGGGCTACAGTCCATGGGGTCACAAAGGGTCAGACATGATTGAGCACATGGCACAGAGGTTCAATTTGCTATCAGACGCTTTTCACCTGGATGTCTCATAGGTATCTCAAACCCTTGCCAATGTCTAAAGTGAAATTTATTCCCCCAACACCTCCCCTTTTCAATGAATACTATTACTGACTGCATTTATACAAGTCAAAAATCTGGGATCCATCCTTAGCTCCTTCCTCATGGTCACATCTAAGCATCAATTCCTGTCAATTCTATCTCCAAATTATCTTCCAAACCTGTGCACTCCTCTCCAGGCCAGCATGATTCCCACCTTCATATCCTACCACTTACCAATGGATTCAGGATCAATCTAACCCATCTCTTTAAAAGATCTTTGAAAAGTTCATAGTCAATTGGTTTCCTAGACTTCAGTCCAGCCCTCTTCTAATCCATTTTTTTCCTGAGTGAGCCTTGTAAGAAATATATATCAAACTTTAAAACTGTTAAATGATTTGCCATTTCTCTTTAAGTCCAAACTTCTTTGGTGTAGTTCATAACTCTACTTACCTTTCTGACACAGGAAAGGTCATTCTACCCTTGTTCCAGACACTCTAGACAGACTCGTCATTCCTCAAAGGCTCATTCCAGTCAATTGCCTTTTTTTTTTTTTTTAACAGCTTTACTGCATGTTCTAACATCAAATAGGACAGATTCTCCATCATTCCATTTTTGTTTCTCCAAAATTAGCTATTCTCCACTGTGTGTATTCTACATGTATGTATTCTTAACAGTATGTGTATATATTCTCAACTGTGTACCCTTTCAAGTAAATTTTAGTATCACTTTGCCAAATTCCATCTGCCATTCTCAAAAGAAAAACAGAAAATCAAGTGACACGAACTACAGCAAAGTTTCTCTAGAGACACAATTAGACTATCTTTTAACCCAACATGAGAGTCATTTTTATGGTTCTGACTCATACCATTCTCTACACTGCAATAACCTTCTCAAAGGCCCTTCCTAGTTTTTCTTTTTCAATTCTGTTTGTTCATCCTGAAATAGGGAAAGACCTACTGTGAACAAGTAGGAGGGGTAGTATTCAGTTACTTCTCACTGTCCACTTGTTTATGAACAACTTCTCCCTCTCGGATCTGAGAGTTCTGACTTGAAGGCAAGTTGATAAAGCCCCTGTTGTGGTTGCAAGTAGTCACTTCTACCTGGGGTCAGTTGGGTGGAAATGGTAATCACTTTTTCTCCAATGAATTAGATGTAATCTGAAATTTTTAGTTTATGTACAGAATTTGGGAGACTGCCCCTCCGTCATATCCTTACTTATGCCTTTTCTTATATATTTACAAACTCTAGGATACAATTTACCATCCAAATTCTCCTCCTAATCACCTATTACATGCTGGGAACTGGAGGCTGACCAAATGTCAAAAGGAAAAGCACCATTAAGCCAAACAACCAGCTGTGAAACTCTGACTGGCTCAGATCACACTCCTTGTGGTTTACTGTGCTGTGCTTAGTCGCTCAGTCATGTCCAACTCTTTGCAACCCCATGGACTGAAGTCTGCCAGGCTCTTCTGTCCATGGGGATTCTCGAGGCAAGAATACCAGACTGGGTTGCCATGCCCTCTTCCAGGACCTTGTGGTTTAGAGGTAGTATTTACTTTGTTACTGTTTCCCAGAGCATAATATGTATATTATGAATAACTGTAGGTAAAAAAAGAATAAACTTTACTTTAGTAGTTGTAGAGCTCTGGTCCAAGAGTAGAATATATTTAGCGCAGGAACATAAATCTCATTCCACCCCCACTAGTGATTTTTAAAAATATCCCTGGTGATACATTCTTTCATGTTTAGCACAGTGCTGTTGTCAGGGCTGATTCTGTACTTCATCAGCAGTAAAGATAAAGCTGGAAGGAAGTATTTAGATAGAGTAATAGCCAGTTTTCCTTCACTCCACTCAGACACTAAGCTTGTCCCTTTCTCAAATCTAAGCAGAGATTAAGAAAAAGTCTAAATGTCCTTTTTCAGTAAGCAGTATTATGTATGTGGTCATATATGTGACCACTGCTACGAGTAGTATAGTGAAGTGACTAAGAGAGTACTCTTTAGACAGACTACCTGGGTTTGAATTCCAACCCAGTGAATACTTGCTCAATGACTTCAGGAAAATCAATCCCTCTGTACCTCAGTTTCCTTATCTCTAAGATGGGGATTCTGTAAATTGGGATGGTAATATAATCTGTATTATTGGATTTTGAAAAAGTTAAATGAGTTAATGCATATTAAGTGCTTACAACAATACCTCTTCAACAACCACCACAGCAACAATAATAACAGCCATTGTTATTATTGGCTGTTAACAGCCACTGAGTATTTTATACATGCCCAGCATCATGAAAAATGCTTTATACATATTATCACACTTATATATTTCACATATTGGAAAAAACAACTTTTTTCCCTAGGTGCAAAACATAAACAAAGCTGATTTTAAAGAAACACAAGAAATGCCTCACCCATTTTCTGTAAATGAAACTTACTTTTGTTTTAAAACTGCTCTTAGAGCATCTTTCTGTCCCACAGTGTACTGAGAAATAAAGATGTCATTTGCTGCAAAATAAAAACACAAAAATATACTTTAGATTCCTAGAAATGTATCACATTTTGATAAGCTACTCAAAAATTTTTAATTAAAAAAATGTTTGGGAATTCAGCAATATGATTTCTCAATTTAAAAAGACAAGAAACAAATTAAGTGACTTGAGTAATAATAGTCATAACTCGAGATTGTAAGAATAAAATTGTGTAGAAACACTTGGGGCCAAATTAGAGACATTTGTTCAAACTCTAATGAGAACACTGCTTTGCTGAAAACAAAACCAACTACTTTTAAAATGTTATTAAATCCATTTTTTCAAAGCATATTTTTAATCTATTATCTTACCAAAGACTATTCAGCCTTTATACTTAGGTATTAAATATCAAACTATGCAATAGGTTGGCAATAATAAAATTACCTTTACTATCACAAATCATTTTCTGGACTTCAGAGATTTCCAAGCTTAAGTTGGAAGGAAAAACGAATTAAAAATGAAAACAAGAAAAAACTATAAGGTTGTTTAATAAATACCTAAAAAAAAATCAATGAATATCTAAAACTCTAAAATTCTATCCTTACCAAAAAAATTCTTACATGTGTGCTAAGTCGCTTCAATTGTGTCTGACTCTGTGTGACCCTATGGACTGTCGCCCACCAGGCTCCTCTGGCCATGGGATTCTCCAGGCAAGAATACCAGAGTGGGTTGCCATGCCCTTTTTCAGGGGATCTTCCTGACCCAGGGATTGAACCCACATATCTTATGTCTCTTTACCACCAGCACCACCTTGGAAGCCCAAATTCTTACATATTACAACATAAATGAACCATGAAGACATGCTAAGTGAGATAAATCAATCACCAAAGGACAAAACACTATATATGATTCCACACATATGGAGATAGAATATATAGAGACAGGAAGCAGAATGGTGGGAAGGGGAATAGAGTTAGTATACAATGAGAACAGAGTTTTGGTTGGGGAAGATGAAAAGTTCTGGAGATGGGACGGTGGTGATAGCTGCACAACATGAATATACCTAATGCCACTTAAAAATGATAAAAATGGCAAATTTTACATTATGGGTATGTTACCAAAAAAATTAATAAATCTATCCTTTTACCTTTTTGTCTGTTCTCTTCCATTTTATTCAAAGGCAACACTTGCACTGCAGCATCTTTAGAAAAATCCTTCAGGATATGAAAGGAAGAAATGAAAGGCATAAATCCACTTTATGATTCATTATTTATTAAGTACCATTTATTAGCTTATGTGACTACTGTGTCTCGGGAGGACACAACTATTTGTTTATTTATACACTTAATTCCAGCACCACCATGCTTAGGTACCCTGAGCTACTCAAAGATGTGTTGAATGAGTAATGAGCTGTCAGACAAGTGAATGAATTGGAAAATGAACAAGCAAGAGTGGTCCTGAAATTCAGATTCAAATCCCAATTTGCTACTTTCAGCAGAGCAACCCATGTAACATTTCAATGGTTATAGTTAAACGTAAAAACATGATTCACTGTGAGACAAATGTAGTTTATAAGGATGTCCAATGCACGGCACTACACCAGAAATTAATTTCCACAGTATTCTTTGTCACTGAGCTATAATGTAGTCTCAGAAGACTTCTTTATAGACATGACAACTACAGCCAAACAGATTTCTGCTCACATGTGTACCCCAGGACTTCACTTCTAAGATTCTATTCACTGCTAAGACACCATGACATTTTAAGTACTTGCTTCATTTAACATTGCTTCACCTTCCTTAGGCACACATTTTCCCCCCTGCTAAATCATTAAATAGAAAATAAAAAATAATAAAAGAAAATTTATACAAGCTATCTGCTGATAATAGGTGTTAAATTCCTAAAAATAGCCAGTGAGACTAACAATACAGTGGAATGCATCTGGGAAATCAAAGAATTCCCACAAAACAGTAAGAAAAAGCACAGCACATAAATATGTATTCACAAGAGAATAAATACAGGTGGCAATATAAATGAAAAAAATTTCCCCTTCACAAATAATAAAAGAAATACAAAATCAAACAATGTGATGCCCTTTTCACCTATCAAAACAGCAAACTTTGTTTGTTTAATTTTAATGCTTCATATAAATGAAGATGGAGGGAAATCCACTAATTTTACTCATGACCTTGCTGGAGAATACATATTGATACAGTTTTTCTGGAGACAATCTAGAAATATTACAAAAAATGTGTATATTCTTTTAGGTAATAATTTTATACCTAGAAATTAATATAAGAAAGTGAGCTCAGATACAAACCAGAATGTTCATCACCTGGTTGTACATATTATAAAAATTTCGGGGGAGAAAACCTCAATGTCAAATAATAGGAATATGAACATGTAAACTATGGTACATACATACACTGAAATTCTGTGAATTTATTAAAAGCTCCTAAGAAAAAAAATCAATGACATGCAACAATAACTTTAATATTACTTAGTTATAAAATAGTCCCATTTCATAAAATATACATATACATAGAAAAAAACTCCAAATGTTAACAGTACTTGATTTTATGTAATTGTGGAATTTCTTTTTTCCTTCTTCTTTTTGAATTTTCTATAGTGATTTTAAGGTTTTGTTTTCTTTCTGCACATGTATAAGGATTTGCTCCTTATAGTAGGAAAACGTAACTTATCAGTAGAAAGAAACAAGTATGAAGAGGAGCAAATCTAAATATGAGCATATTGGACACAAACTTCTTTCATTTCCTCTTTAAAATAGTATGGTCAAATCAATAGAGAATATAATCTTAGCCCTTACTTATGAAATAAAAACGTAATGCAAAAAGGCTGCAGTTTGTGTTCATGGTAAAATGATAAAGAACTAGGTTTGCTCTGCACGTATATTTTATATTAGACAAATCTACACAAAACAAATTGTTAGCCCATATTAAATCTAATGAAATCCTGCCTGATGATCTTCCAAAGATCACCCTTTTATGTTCAATTATACAGTAATAACATATCCATATATTTGAGAAATTAAATAACAGAATTAAAATACCATTAATCTTTAAATAAAGCCTCCTCAAAAAAGAAATAAAAACATCAACCCAAAGGCTAGGCATTTATTCAGAGACCAAGTATAGCACGTAATTATACCTTTTTATGATGAATTGTTGACAAAATTCATAAGTAAATAGCTGCAATACCCGTTTTAGTTTACTTGTTAAATTCACAATATATAGTCAATATTATGATAAGCGGTCAAAGTCTAATTAAATTGTGTGACCAAATATATTTATAAACAAATATTTTCAGCATTATAAATTAAAAATGACGTTAAGATGAGAATTTCATGTTATTAGCTTTTAAATACCTCTCAAAAAAAAAAAAGCACCCAAAAGGCTTCAGAATAGTTAGAATAAATTCACACTTCACTTTTTTAAAATTCTGTTGTTACAGCTCCTTTACCTTTACCTAGCAGTTTGTAAAAATATGTCTTCGGTAAGTGAACTTTAATTAAAAACAAGGCCTATTGCTAATCAAAATTTTAAAAAGCCTTACTTGACAATAGGTAAAACTTTAACATGAGTGTAATTAAGAATTCTTTTGCTTACACTTTCTGACACAGTAGGATTTTCTACTGGAGGCTGCTGATAATTTCTGGCAGAAGTTAAGTCTGATGAACCTAACAAAATAAAAGAATCAATTTTAGTGAGTTTTAAATTAGAATGTTTCCTGTAGAAACTGTATAAGCATAATTCAATAACTATAAATTTCATATTAATGCAAGACCTAAACTGGAAGCCAATCTTCATGCAAAAAGCTTAAAATGTACATATATATATACACCGATGAAGGTTTTCACATCTGATATTTTGGAAAGTGAGGGCTCAGAACTGACAATCCAATAAGACAAGTATAAAAAGTTATACAACCAGTCATACTACTGAATTAGGACAAACTATGTGTGCAATCACTTGCCAGGAAGAAAACATGCACATGATATAAAAGCCTAGTTAAACAGCAGGCCTAGGTTATGCTGAAACTGCCAAAAGCAGCACCATAAAAACTACTTTATTTATTCTTTTTCGCACTTATATTCATTAATCTGATTACCAGTGAAGTGGGTAAAGCAACATGTTATCTTTACTTCCAGGGAGCTCAGACAAGTTAAGTGAATTGGATTATGGATGCCATCAAAAGGCAGAAATTGTGCTTTTTTACAATTCCAAACTGTACAGCATTAGCCAAACAGAAGGTAAAAAGCCAGCCCTACTGGTGAAAAGCACGTCACACTAGTTAAGTGTCTCCATCACAGATATGGACAAGAATCGTGTGCCAAAAAAAACACACAAAGAAAAAATACGAAATGTTTTATCCATTCCATCTATTGAATATGATTCGATGTAGACTGTTCCTGCCTGGCCATTTTCCCAGGAAAAGGGGTCACTCTTCTAACGATTGTACAAGCGAGACATATCTTGTATTTAGGAATTTAAACATTAAAAATCCTCTAGGTTTTGAAACACACACACAAAACGAAATGAAAATAAAGACTAAAGATTTACAAAATCAAAAACCGGTTGAAACTATTTGGAATCACGTACCACATAACGTTCCATTCAAGCTCTTCCCAGTTCTAACAGGAAGACGTTTATTTGCAGACAACGCTGGAGGAACACGGGACAATTCACCTTTCAGCAAAGCCAAATTATCTCCCTGATTTGGAGAAACTATCTCACGAAGTCTCCTCGCTGGTACTTTAACCTTTTTTTTCTTTTCCAGACAAAACTCTGAGCCTTTCATATTACTGGTAACAAACCTAGTCCCACAGTTCTGAACAGAATTTTCTTCTGGGTCCATAAAACTTCAGAACAAAATTTTCACCGCTATGAGGATTTAGGGGGGCCGGGCGTAGGGGAGAAAAAATGAGGGAGGAGTATGATAAAGAAAAGGTTAATTTCACGTGATTTTGAAACATGCAATCATCAACTTTTACATAAAACAATGCCTAAACAGACTATCCACAAAGCCGGAAATTTAAATTTGGTATTTGACCCAGGATTGATTTACCCATCAATCCCACTAGAACATAATTACCCTTTAATTCCACTCAGTCTATTAATGCACCACGCCAATAAATCTGAAAGTGAGGAGGACAGGAGAACGGCCACATAAGCAATAATAACAATAACACAGAGCACTGCCCTACAGTACTCCGGGAGAGACGGCAGTACAAAGGAAACCAGATGCGGATGCGAGTTAAATGAGAGGGAATCAAGCAGGCAAAATGAAATGCTGTTTTTCCAAAATCACCTACATAAGAAGCTTAATAGCTTCCTTTAACCAAAGAGTCTTACACACCCCTTCAGAAGTAATCAGACACCTAAATTCACCCTTCCATGTCTCCCGAAAGCCCGGTTTCTGCGGAGTCACAGGTCTAATCTGACAAGTTCAGTTGCCCGCTGGTCAACACCTACTTCCCTTTAAACCCGCCCTTCAAACACAACACGCATGCGCGCCATGAAATCGTCCAAATCCTCCAACCAAAAAGCTAAATACTGTCGGGTGCTTCTCCATCCCTCTCCGGGTGGAAACAAACTGCCGGCGTGAAACACTTAAAACGGGTGTGAATTTTTTATTAAAGCCAGTAGTACATTGCCCCACAAGACTTAAAACACTGAATAACACCCGAGTCTCATCTAGGACCTGAAGAACTCCCGACCTAGCTGGTTATACACCATTCTTGTTATTAGGGACTGTTTACAGTAATGCTCCTGGAGACCGTTAGGGACGCGGGATTAAGTAAATTAGTTTTACAAAAAGTTTCGACAGATTCGTGTTGATATTGGCGAGAAAGTCAGAAATATAGAATTTTGTCTAAGAATAGAGTAAAAAAATAATTGTCATGGTACTTTAAAATTCACTTATGATACCTACTCTTTCCTCTAGAGTTTCTGGCATTATAACGAATCGGCGGCGAAGGGTATAAGAGCCATTTGACATCGCCATTCCCACGTGTTCTCTTTCATCCAGCGACTGAGGCGCCCGCCCTGACCCAGACCCTCCGCCCCCCACCCCCAGCGAGTCGACTGGCAACGCAGCCCCCCAGCCTTTTATGGTGTCGGATGCGAGAGTCTGTCCTTAAGTATGGTCTCTTTTCTCTGTCCACAGAATCCCGGGTTTCCAGGCGAGGGGGCGGCCGGCAACGCTCGGGGAAAGGTGGCAGGGTCTCTGAAGGAGGCCGCCTCTTGTACTTGGGACTGTTGGGGGCTGCGGATCCGGGCAGCGCGTACCGAGAGCGGGTTTGGGACTTCCCTCGGAACCGTGTCACTGGACGAGAATCGGAATTCGAGGCTCTAAGCCATCTTCAGATCTGGGGAATCGGGGTCTTGTTTGGGGATAGTGAGTTAGACTGAAAGGCACCCACGCCTTGACCTTGAGCTGACAAGCAGGAGACCCTCCTTTAACTGAAAAATTCTCTCTAGAGAGAATACCAGTGCCAACACACCTTATCTGATCTGCTGATTTTCGAGGATGGATTACTTAAACGTTTCCCTTTACGCATTACTAAAAAATTTTAAAATGTAATCTGATGTAAAAGTTAAATGAAAATTTTTATTTTTACAACTCAGCTGTCTATTTTGATAGAAGAAATCCTAGAATTAAAAGACAGTAAGGGCTCAGCTTTAGAGAACCTTGTAAATCTTGATGAATTTCTATAATTTCAGTTATATTTCCTTTATTAGGCTTTTAGGTAGTACCTGTTCACAATTTGTTTTATAATTTACGTGAATTAAAACATATAATGACAGTGTCAGAGCTGTAAGAGACTTTGGAGATGATCTATCACCCTTATTTTCTAGGTGAAACTTTAAATGTAAAAGAAAAAGTGACCTTTGCCCTCCACTCTCTAAGGTTAATCAGGCACAATTTCCTACACCTCCTGCAAATAATATGAAGTAAAGGGACATGTCGTAGAGTCCTATTTTATATCAATATAGCAAGTTAGTGCAGATTGGTTTAGACATCTGAGCTATCAAATAAAGAACAGACAGCCCTGGACCAAAAAAAATGGCTCACAAGACTGGTTTCTTTCATTTCTTTTTGTTGTTAACATTTTACTTACTTGCTTTCTCTTTCAGGCTTTTTTTTTTTTTTTTGCTGAGCCACTTAAAAGTTGCAGTCATCATGACCTTTAACCCTATTTTCTTCAGTATGTATCTCCTTAAGAACATACTTTTACATAGCCACAATATGATTATCACACCTAAGAAAATGACATATTCAAATTTCTCTGATTATCCCCAGAAGTCTTTATTTTTAACTCAAAAGTGTTTTTTTTTTTTTTTTTGATTCATGATCCAAAATTCACAACTCTTTAGTCTTGTATTCTAGAAAAACTCTTTCTACTCCTTTTCCTTTATAACTTTAATTTTTAGAAAAGACCAGTCATCTTATACATTGTCCCACATTGTGGATGTTCCTAATTATTCTCTCATGATCAGAGTCACATCAAACATTTCTGGCAAGAATACCACATATGTGGTACCACACTGGTTAAGGTGGTGATTGATAGATCTCCCAGTGTTAAAGGAAAGTTTTCTTTTTGTGTAACCTGTGAAATGCTTTGATACTACAATGGATATATCCTGTTCGCCAACAACCTACAACCCTGTAGTTTTATTATCCATTCATGAATCCTGCTTAAATCACAGAATTTCCAATTACCAGTACCAGTCATGGTGAACCCAAGATCAATTATAGTGACAGTGGCTAAGGACATCAGAAGAATCACTTATTGTAAATTAAGTTTGAACAAAATTAGAAATTTGACTGCAGACATGGTACAGATCTGCATATAATTCTGAAGACTAGAGGGTATCTCCCCATCACACCCTAGCTTTCTTTTTTTTAATACTCAGAAATTTCAGAGAATTGTTGGTCCTTGTGTGTTCACCTGAACATACATATTACCTGGAAAAATAGGATATTAAGTATTTTTTAATACATAATAACACATATGCTAAAGAACTATAACCTCAGACTGAGAAAACTCATTTCGCTTATTGAAAAGGAAGAGGCTTTTCAAAAAATATGATTTAGCCAGAAGAAATTCAGATTTAATCAAACACTTAGAGCCTAAAGGGGCCTCAGCAGTCATACTGTAATCCTTTCCTTTTTCAGGTAAGAAATCAGGCCTTACTGGAGACATTCAAGTGAAGATTGGACAACTCCTTTTCCAGAACAGAAAGGAAACTCATGCATCAAGAAAGGTTTGAGCTTGATGACTAACATCTCTTTTTACTTTTAAGTTCCCTGGTTTTATGATATATTTTGACACAAAAATTTCTTAGCATTGCTGTAATCATTCTTAAGACCCCTTCCCTCCCTCTCCAGGTTTAAAGCATATAACCAGAGGTATCACCTTGGTTGGATATTTGCCTCTACAATAACAAACATTTGCTTGTAGTAAAAGGTAATTAGGACCAAATAAAAGGGCAGCTATATTGCTTATACCTCTTCTCACTATCAAGTGGTTTGTGTGGCTGTTGGACTTGATCAGTCAGCATAACTAATGATTAAATAGCTGCAAAATAGAATGCTGGAAGACTTAGGTCAGACCCAAACTAGCAAGTAAATTTGAAAATCATTTATTCACTCAATTATCTCAAATATTTTCTAGGAACAAGTTCCTTCACTTAGGTATACCATAATCTTGATACTGGAAAATATATCATTGAATGATTCTAGAGAAAAGGAGATCATAATGTTAACACAGTGGTCTTTGAGTACTAGAAACATTTTTTTTATTTTCCAATTCTCAAGAAACAGATTTTATTACTGTTGAAGTAAGATAAACTATTTCATTTTAAGGAGGAGATATTCTGTTAAGGCAGAGAAGGCAATGGCACCCCACTCCAGTACTCCTGCCTGGAAAATCCCATGGATGGACGAGCCTGGTAGGCTGCAGTCTGTGGGGTGCTTTTCACTTTTCACTTTCATCCACTGGAGAAGGAAATGGCAACCCACTCCAGTGTTCTTGCCTGGAGAATCCCAAGGACGGGGGAGCCTAGTGGGCTGCCGTCTGTGGGGTCACACAGAGTCGGACACGACTGAAGTGACTTAGCAGCAGCAGCAGCATACTATTAAGGACTGTATATTAGAAGACAGTACCAAGAACAAATAATATTTGGGGGTGTTCCTTATCTGTATCTCTTCAAAGACTTCCCAATAACAATCATTTGTCACTATGAATTATATATGAAAGGGGAAGTGATGAGGAGTCAACACAGTGTTACCAATTTTTGAAACTGACACAACATTTAAAGATTTCATACTTTCTGCCTCTCTGACCTCTCCCTGAGAAAGTCACATATGTGAATTTTAACTGAAGAAATACTGGGATAGTAATAAAAACTGATTTGGGCATTATAATTTGCAAACTTATAAATTTAAGTTCTCACAAAACAAAGGTTTCATTTAACACCTATCCACAAAAGTCATCTTACCGGTTTTCAGGCTGCTTTTGGAGTAGTAAGCCAAAAGAACTCTAGTTCTGAACATTTGCTAACCACACAGCACACTGTATCTTATTCTTGGGCAGGGAGTAGAAAGCTTGGCAGCCTCAAACTTGGAGATTAGTGTAGATTCACATACAGTTCTAAGAAAAAAAATACCTTGTGCCATTTGCCCAGCCTTCCACAGTGGTGACATCTTACAAAACTATAGTGCAATATCACAGCCGGGATGCTGATATTGAGATGCAGAACATTTCCATTTTACAAGTCTCACATGTTGCCTTTTTATCGTAACACCTACTTCCCTCCTCCTCCAGCCCCTCCTCAACCCCTGGCAACCACTAATAATTTCCCTATTTCTATAATTTTGTCATTTCAAGAATGTTATATACATGGAGTCACACAATATATGACCTTCTGGGATTGGCCGTTTTCACTTAGCGTAATTCTCTCAGTTTCATCCGGGCTATTGGTGTATCAGTACCTCACTCCTTTTTATTGCTGAAGAGTATTCTATGGTATGGGTGTATCAGTTTGCTTAACCATCTACCTGTTGAAGAATATCTGGATTGCTTCCAATTTTTGACTGTTATGAATAAAGTTTCTATAAACATTCATGTGCAGGTTTTTGTGTGACTATAAGTTTTATATTATTATATTTCTTATAATATTAATATATTATTGTTATTTCTTATAATAATATAATATTAATATATTATTATATTTCTTTCTGAAAATGTCCAGAAGTGCAATTGCTGGGTCATATGATAGATGTATATTAATTAATTCAACCATTGTGATAGGTGTATAATGCTATATATCACTGTGGTTTTGTTTCCCTAACAGCTAACGATGTTGAACATCTTTTCATGTGCCTATTCATCATCTGAATAATCTTTTTGGTGAAATTTCTGTTGCATATTTTCTAATTGGATTATTTGTGTTTATACTAGAGTCTGCAGGCTTCTTTATCTTGTCTGGTTATTTATTGTTATCGGTCAGATACGTAGTTTGCTGTTCATGTGAAGGCTAAGAATTCTTTGCCCTAAAGCCCAAAGATTTTCTCCTATCTTTATAAGTTTTCACAGTTTTATGTTCTATATTTAAGTCCCAAATCTATTTTGAGGTAATTTTTGTATAAAGTGAAAGACTTACTTTGAGTTAAATTTTTTGCCTATAGATGTACAGTTATTCCAGCACTATTTGTTGAAAAAGCTGTCTTCACTTAACTGCTTTTGCACCTTTACCAAAAATCATTTGGTCCTATTTGCGTGACTATTTCTGGTTCTCTGTCCTGTTTCGTTGATCTATGTGTCAGCTTTTCCACCAATACCATACAGTATTAATTACTATAGCTATGTAGTTAAATCTTGAAATCAAGCAAACTGATTCTTCCTACTTATTATTTTTTTGAATTTACGTCCATTTGCCTTCCATATAAATTTAAAAATAATCTTGTTCATATTTATAATAAATGTTACTGGGACCATGACAGGAATTGCATTAAGCCTGTATATCAATTTTGGGAAAATTGACATCATTACTATGCTGAGTCTTCCAGGCCATGAACACAATGTGTCTCTCCATTTAAATCTTTGATTTCTTTCATCAGCATTTTATAGTTTTCAGCATACAAGTCTTGCAGATGCTTTGTCAGATTTACCCTTAAATCTTTTTTGAGTGATTATAAATGGTATTCTGTTTTTCAGTGTACATTTGTTCACTGAAAGTATATAGAAATACAATTTTTGCATGTTTATCTTGAATCCTGTGATCTTGCTAAACTATTTTGTTTTAGGAGTTTCTTTGTAGATTCTTAGGGGACTTTGGGATTTTCTGTGTCACAATCATGCCATCTACAAAGAGGGACAGTTTTATTTTCTTCCTTTACAGTCTGTATGTCTTATTCCTTTTCTCGAGTTACCGCACTGGGTAGAACTTCAAGCAGTATGTTGAGAAGGAGTATTAAGGGCAGACATCTGGCTTTGCTCACTATCTTAGGGCAAAGTATTCAGTTTTCCACCATTAACTGTGTAGTATAGGGTATAGGATTTTTTGTAGGTGTACATTACCAAGTTGAAGTTCCCCTCTTTTCCTAATTTTCAGAGTTTTTATCATGAATGGGTACTGACTTTATCAAAAGTTTTTTCTGCATCAGTTTATAAGATCATATGACTTTTATTTTTCCATCTATTAAAATGGTGGATCACATTTACATATTGGTGGATTATATCTGCTATTGTTTTGTTAAGGATTTTTATTTCTATTTTTTATGTCTATTTTATGAAGATACTTTTCTGTAGTTTTCTTGTATGTACCATCTTGTCTAGTTTTAATATTAGGATACTACTAAATTCATGAATAAGTTGTTAGATTTATGTATATAAAGTTCTTCATAGTTCTGTTCTTTTGAATCTGCAGGGTTTATATTACCATATCCTGTTTTATTCCTGATAATTTGTGACTTCTTTGTTAGTCTTGCTGGAGGTTGGTCTATTACAGTCTTTTCAAAGGACCATCTTTGTTTCATTGATTTTTGTTTGTTGCTTTGTTTTCATTTTCACTGATTTCTGTTCTTTATTATTTTCATCCTTCTACATACTTTAAGTGGGTTTATTTTGCTCTTTTTTAGGTTCTTGAGGTTAAAAGAAAATAAAAACATAGACTGTTGACTTGAGACAGTTCCCTTTTTTTAATTTACTTATTTGGCTGTGTTGGGTCTTGGGTGCAGTGGCGGACTCAGTAGTCGCAGCGCACTGGCTTAGTTGCCTTGCAGCTTATAGGATCCTAGTTCCCCTACCAGGGATCAAAACCCACATCCCCTGCACTGGGAGGCAAATTCTTAACCACTGGACCACCAGGGAAGTTGCATGAGACATTTCCTCTTTAATATATGCATTTAGTAATACAATTTTCCTCTTGGCACTGATTTACCTGTGTCACACAAATTTTAGTATGCTGTATTTTAGTTTAATTAAATTCTTGAGAGTTCCTCTTTGATTCATGGATTATTCAGAAGTGTACTGTTTATTTTCCAATGTTTGGAAATTTTCCAGTTATCTGGTAGTGGTTTCTAGTTTGATTCCACTGTGGTCTAAGAACAGACTATGTATGATTTCAGTTCTTTTAAATTTATTGAGGTTATTTTATGGCTCAGGATATGGTTTATTTTGGTATGTGTTCCATTGGCACTTGATAAAAAAACGTGTATTCTGTGGTATTACGTGAAATGTTCTGTAAATGTAGATCGTATTCTATTGGTTAATGGTGTTAAGTTTTTTATAGCCTTGTGGATTTTGTTGAGTTATTTTATCAATTGATGGGAGAGGGTGGTTTAAATCTGCAGCTATACTTGCCTTTTTCTCCTTTCAGTTCTTTCCGTATTTTGCAGCTGTGTTGCTTAAGGCACACATATCTAGGAGTACTGGGTCTTCTTGATGGATTGACCTTTAATGTCCTTTTCTGTCTCTGGTAAATTCCTTTGCTCTGAAGTCTTACTTAATCTAGTATTAATATATCCATTATTTGCTTTGGATGAATGTTTGCATGATAAATCTTTTTCCGTCCTTTTGTTTTCACTCTGAATCAGGAGTCAGTTTCTTGTAGACAACATATATTTTGTCATTTTGCTAATCCACTCAGCCAATCTGTCTCTTGATCATTTACACCAGTTATATTTAATCTAATTGCTTATTAAGGCTGAAATGTGCTTTTTTTGTTTTGTTTGTTCTAGTTTTTCTTGCCTTACTGTGGATTATTTGAATACATTTTATATTAATCTAATGTTTTTGAGTGTTATCTCCTTATGTTGTTCTCTTTTAATGGTTGCTCTAGGTATTAAATGAGATATACAAAGCTTATCATAGTCTAATGGTGTCAGCATATTACTTGTTTCAGTGAAGTGTGGAAGCCTTACTTCCCTTTACTTTCCCATTTATTTTGTTGTTCTTCAGTTGCTAAGTCGTGTCTGATCTTTTGTGCCCTGTCCTTCACTATCTCCTGGAGTTTCCTCAAATTCATGTCCATTGAGTTGGTGACGCTGTCTGACCATCTCATCCTCTGCCTCCCCCTTCTCCTTTTGCCTTCAATCTTTCCCAGCCTCAGGGTCCAAATAAGTCAGCTCTTCACATCAGGTGGCTAAAGTATTGGAGCTTTAGCGCTGGCTTCCAATGAATATTTCAGGGTTGATTTCCCTTAGGCTTGACTAGCTCGATCTCTTTGCAATCCAAGGGATTCTCAAGAGTCTTCTCCATCACTACAGATCAAAAACATCAGTTCTTCAGTGCTCAGTCTTCTTTATGGTCCAGCCCTCACACCTGTACATGACTACTAGAAAAATCATAGCTTTGACTATACAGACCTTTGTTGGAAAAGTAGTTTTTCTGCTTTTTAATACACTGTCTAGGTTTGTCATAGCTTTCCTTACAAGGAGCAAGTGTCTTTTAATTTCATTTAGAGCCACATCAGACAGTTTTATAATTTTTGCTTCAATTGTCAGATATAATTTAGGAAACTCAAGAAGGGAAATGTACTGTACTTACTCATTCTTTCTTCCTGTGTTGTTCCTCCCTGATGTTCCAAGTCTCCTTTTATAATTTCATTTCTGCTTAGAACTTTAATTCTTTTCAGGCAGGTCTACTGGCAATGGATTCTCTTAGTTTTCCTTTGTTTGAGAATGGCTTGATTTCACCTTCATTCCTGAAGGGTATTTTTGCCAGATTCAGGTTTCTGGGTTGACTGATAAGAAATCTGCTGTCATCCTAATAGTGTATCCCCTATAGGTAAGATGTCTCTTTTTCTCTTGCAGATTTCAAAATTTTTTGTCTTTAGTTTTTAAATGTTTGGCCATGATGTATCTTGATGTGGATTTCTTTGTATTCACGCTTTTTGGAATACAATTTAGTTCTTGAATCTGTAAACCTCTTTTGCCAAATCTGGGAGGTTTTCAGCCATTATTTCTTCTAGTAGTTTAACAGCCCTGCTCCTCTTTCTGTTCTTCCAGGACTCTAATAAAACAAATGTTAAATCTTTTGGTATAGTCATATAGATCCCTAGTACTCTGTTCATTTTTTTTCATTCTATGCAATATTTTTTGGTTATTCAGATTGGATAATTCTGTTTTCTGTCTTCCTTCACAGATTCTTTCCTCTATTCCCCCATTCTTGTTCTGCTGTTGATTCTGTCTGTTGAGCTTATTTGGGGTTTTTTTCCTTTCATATTTTTCACTTTTTGCTGAGCTTTATATTTTCTTCAATTGTTTTAAACATTCTTAATTGTGCATTGAAGAAGTTTTTTTATATCAGCTGTTTTAAAATCTTGGTCAGATAATTATAGTATCTCTCATCTCAGTGTTGGACTTTTTTTTTTTTTTTTTTTGAGATCTTAGTTTTTGGTATGAGGTTTTTTCTTTATAACCTGGAGATTTTGCATCTTGTATTTTGAGACTAGATTTGCTTAAACTTTCTCTTATAGCTGGCTGCTCTGACACTGCTTCACTGGGGAGAGGAGGGCATCTCATTACTGCCAGGTGAAGGTAGATGTGCAGGTTCCTCACTCTGTCACTTGAGGGGTGTGTGCGTTTCAGGGGTCTGGGGAATGTTCCTCCTTTCTGCTGGTGAGAGTGGGAGCTGTGGCTCTACTAGGCCGTCATTGGTCTCTCCCTGGCCGAGGGGGACTGGAGCACCTCACTGCTGCTCCCCAGAGAGCCTCCACTGACACCACAGGAGGATATGGCCTCATTACTATGGGGCAGCAGGCAGGTCCTGAATCTCAGCTAGGGCTCCTTTGATACCGCCCCAGAGGGAAGGGAGAAAGGTGTTTCATCACTGACAACTGAGATGGAAGGCTCCCCATGCTGTTTCCACTGACAGTTAGGGGGAGCAGTCCTTATTAATACTCAGTAAGAATTAAAGCCCCTGTTCCCTAATAACGCTTCTCTGATGCTACTCTGGTATGGGAGTTGGAGTATCTTGTTAGAGAGCCTGGTGAGGGTAGATGTCTACCTGGCATATGCTGATTTGGGTAGAGGTGAAGACCACAGTTTTTTCTGTGCTGGCCTGGAGTACAGCAGTTATTGTTTAAAAGTTTTCTGTTTTATAGGCTTCCCCGTTCCTAGCCCTTTGGTGGAGAGGATAAGCATGTAAGGTCCAGGGGTTTTAGTTGTACTTAGACAAATAGCAAAAAGCATATCTACCTCATCCTCCTAGAAGCACAAATCCTAAACCTCATTGTATGATATATTAACAGAATCGTCTGTTTCTTTGACTGGTTAGTGATATTTTATAGCAGTCATAAAGTGCACCTTACCTCAGAAGCATGGCTGGTTTCATAACTAGCACAATACTTGGTACATAAATGTTTACTGAGTGATTATCTATCAACATCTACCCACATCTATCTAGCAAAATTGTAACTGTTAAGATCTCAAACTGTAAAAAAAAGTTTGAAATTGATATTAGAAAATGATGTAATCTTTAGGTTTGGGTTTCTATTGTGTCCCATAGTTGGAGGGTATGGAATCAGTGTTTCATGACTTAAGTGAGCAAAGTGTAACTATAATGGAAGTATCTTACCTGGAACATAACAATGATGATAGTCACAGCAATACCTGAAAAGTTGTGATCTTTAGTTAATTCCTGGTATTTTTCAGGTAATTTATGTAGTTAAAATATATATCTCATTTATAAAGCTGTGAAGTAAAATAGGAATAAAGAGCATTCTTGATAACTTTTTAGGTGTTTATGGAACACTGGGTTGCCTGACTGCTGGGCTAATCTAAAACCGCTACTGCATTGTTTATAGCAGATACCAAAGAGTTTTTGTAGAAAAGATAGTTTATATTATGTTACTGCTAAACCAAAGATTCTCTAAAATACAGTACAGTTAGACTTTGGAATAAGACTAGGATAGTAAATAGAAGAGAACTGGTGCTTCCCCTTGCATGTGGAAAAGATAACTTTTAAAAATGGCAATAATACTCATGAACATACAGGATAGGGACAAAAGAGGAGGGACGACTAAATGCAAAAGAGGGTAAGTTTTATACATGGTTGGAAATGCTGGTATCGAATTACCATTGATTGCATTTGTTATTTAAAATGAGAATATTTTTTCACAGTATTAGCTAAGAATGGTCAGAGAAGGCAATGGCAACCCACTCCAGTACTCTTGCCTGGAAAATCCATGGACGGAGGAGCCTGGTAGGCTGCAGTCCATGGGGTCGCTAGGAGTCGGACACGACTGAGCGACTTCACTTTGACTTTTCACTTTCATGCATTGAGAATCCCAGGGACAGGGGAGCCTGGTGGGCTGCCATCTCTGGGGTTGCACAGAGTCAGACATGACTGAAGCAACTTAGCAGCAGCACCTAAGAATGGTATACATATCCAGTTTTATCTTTTTTGTATTGGTTACCAGGAAACTCAAAGCTAAATGCATATAAATTCTGTTTGCAGTATACATAATTAGCATTTGTTTTTTCTTCCTTTACATGTTGTTTCTGTTTTAAACAGCTTTGTTTTATACAAATCTTTTATATATTTCATCTGTTCTAGAACTAGCCAGGATAGAATAAGTAATGTGACACATTCCTGTGTCAGAATTAACTGAGCCTGTGTCCTCCATTTAGGATATGTGAAAATTCCAGTAATTCAGAAAGGCTCTTTGACTTCCTTATCTTCACTTCTCTGTTGCCCCCAAGTTAGATCACAAGTGTCATATATTCAGAAGTTTCTGGTAGGTCTTAAGTAGATGGTGTTTGTAAAAAGGATCTTTAATAGCATAGGTCTAAGCTGTGTTAGCAACCAGTGGAACAGTTAACTTAAGTACTTATAGAGAGACACCAGAGATTTCTTTCCTATAAAACTCTACTATGAATGGGGCTTTAACACATGGCTTTGCAAAGTAACAGAGCAAACTGTCTTAAAATTGGAGATTTAGATAGATAGGGATTTTGGGTCTTATAGCTAGCTAACATTAAAAAATTAAATTCTAAACTATAAGGTTCTTATTAATGACCTGGGAAGTTGGGAGGCATGGCATATAATTATATAATCAGTTAGAAATCTATAAAATTTGAACAGTAATTTCAAGTAGACTTGTTTCAATTCTATTTCATAATCTATTCTTGTTTTTATTACCTTCAGTTAGCCTAAAAACATTTGTATACAGACTGACAAAACTTTTTACTTTTAAATCAGGTGACTAATAACGTACCAAAAGAATATGGCTGCACAAATACCAGAATCTGATCAGATAAAACAGGTAAGGTAATATAATTAAGGAAAAGGGATTTTGCAAAACTTAAAGGCATTAGTGGATACAACCATGTCAGTCAGCACAAAATATTTATATTTCATTTCCACAGATGGATGTTAAATTATATGAAGCAAATTTTTCAGATAGTTTGAATAATAATTCAGATAATCCAGGAAAAGATAATTATTCAACTAGAAAATCTGACTATATTTTGTAGATCATATTATACCTATTGAAGGTAGTAAAAGAACCTTTCAAGTATTACAGGATATTTTGCCTAGATACATCAGTATTTAAAACATTTGTTTTAAAAACCTGTTATTAAAGAACCTTCTGATTTGTTTGTAGTTTAAGGAATTTCTTGGAACCTACAATAAACTTACAGAAACCTGCTTTTTGGACTGTGTTAAAGACTTCACAACAAGAGAAGTAAAACCTGAAGAGGTATGAAAACTGTTGCTCACTAAAAATTCTCTAAGGTCATCATAAACAATATAAATGGGATGCCCCTCAACATTTTCCTTGTTCCTAGTTATTATATGAATTTAGGCTATCTTTTTTTATTGAAGGATAATTGCTTTATAGAATTTTGTTGTTTTCTGTCAAACCTCAACATGAATCAGCCATAAGTATACATATATCCCCTCCCTTTTGAACCTCCCTCCCATCTCCCACCCCATCCCACCTCTCTAGATTGATACAGAGCCCCTGTTTGAGTTTCCTGAGCCATACAGTAAATTCCTGTTGGCTGTCTATTTTACATATGGTAATGTAAGTTTCCATGTTACTCTTTCCATACATCTCACCCTCTCCTCCCCTCTCCCCATGTCCATAAGTCTATTCTCTATGTCTGTTTCTCCATTGCTGCCCTGTAAATAAATTCTTCAGTACCATTTTTCTAGATTCCATATATATGCATTAGAATATGGTATTTATCTTTTCTTTCTGACTCACTTCACTCTATAATAGGTTCTTGGTTCATTCACCTCATCAGAACTGACTTAAACGTGTTCTTTTTTATGGTTGAGTAATATTCCGTTGTGTATATATACCACAGTTTCTTTATCCATTCATCTCTCGATGGACACCTAGGTTGCTTCCATGTTCTAGCTATTGTAAATAGTGTTGCAACGAACAATGGGATACATGTGTCTTTTTCAGTTTTGGTTTCCTCACTGTATATGCCTAGGAGTGGGATTGCTGGGTCATATGCTGGTTTTATTCCTAGTTTTTTAAGGAATCTCCATATGGTCTTCCATAGTGGCTGTATCAATTTACATTCCCACCAACAGTGCAAAAGCATTCCCTTTTCTCTACACCTTCTCCAGCATTTATTGTTTGTAAATTTTTTGATGATGGCCGTTCTGACCGGTGTGAGGTAATTATCTCTTTGCAGTTTTGATTTGCATTTCTCTAATAATGAGCAATGTTGAGCATCTTTTCATGTGTTAGTGAATTTAGGCTATCTTTTATATGTTCCTTTACTCAAAGGAACTTAAACAGCCAAGGACTCTGTGGCATTGAGTTGAATGATATCAAATTTAGTATCACAGCCACTCTGAACTATGGCAGACTTTTTAAAGAGAAGATGCCTGGGACTTCCTGAATATTGTTCCACAGCAAAGATTCTTTTTTTTTTTAATTGGAGGCTAATTACTTTACAATATTGTAGTAGTTTTTGCCATACATTGACATGAATCAGCCATGGGTGTACATGTGTTCCCCAAAGATTCTTAATAATTAGATTTTAGTCAAGATGCCCAGGCTAGAGAAACTTGACACAGCTCTCCTATCTGACTCTGAGAACTCAGGTTAATTTTGGAAAAAGCAGAGCTTGAATCTGGTGGCTCATATTGCATAGATGGACTCTGAAATCCCAGTTCCAAATCTTAACTTTTAATAATCTCTTCAAAACATTTATGTATTTGCTAAAAGTGACACAAACTTCCTCCAGTGGAAGATGCTGATAAATTTTAATGCCAAGAACTTAACATATTAATATAAACAGCAATCCAGTAAGTGTTTGTTAAATAAATGACAAAGTTTGAGAGATGCTAAGTAAAATAGTCTTATTAAAAAGTAAAAAGTTGAAAATTAAGAATGGGGAATTCCCTGGCAGTCCAGTGGTTAGGGCTCTGTGCTTTCACTGCTGACAGCCTGGGTTCAATCCCGGTCAGGGAACGAAGATCCCACAAGCCGCACAACATGGCCAAAATTATTATAATAATAATAGCAACATTGAGAATGGACTTTCTCATTAAAAAGGAACAACCTGCTACTGGACCTACATTCTGACAATCAGAGTAACAGATGGGAATGTGGAATTTGCCTTACTACTGAAACATACCTACAGAAAATCTAGTCCAGAAGGCAGGGAATTACCATTGTTTTTAGTACCTACAAACTGGTAAGCATTCAGTATGTACTAATTTTTATAAATATATGAAGGTATTAACAGTTGAAAGCTATGATCACTTGTGACTTATTGATACCGTTTAATTCTCAAACATATTTGAAGAAAGAAAAGTACCCACTGTTTATTCTTTTAGAATATGTGCAATATTTTTAATTAATATTTTTGTGTTGCCTCTTGGGTCTTTTTATTTCTAGACTACCTGTTCAGAACATTGCTTACAGAAGTATTTAAAAATGACTCAACGAATATCTATGAGATTTCAGGAATATCACATTCAGCAGAATGAAGCCCTGGCTGCCAAAGCAGGACTCCTTGGCCAGCCACGATAGAGAAGTCCTAACAGATGGACTTTTGATGAAAGATTGCCAACAGCTATTGCACTGGAAATGAGGATTCACCTGATAGAATCCTCTGAAAGCAGTAGCCACCATGTTAAACCATCTGTCATGACTGGCAAATGGAAACAACTGGAGAAACAAAATTGTTATATACAGGAATAATCAAAATAGAAGGTCTTATTGTTCAATGAAAATAATAAGATGCAACACTTGTTGAGGCCTTAAGATTCAGCAGCTTGGTCACTTGATTAGAAAAATAAACCATTGTTTCTTCAATTGTGACTGTTAATTTTAAAGCAAAATATCATGTATGAGATAGAAGAAATTTTATTACTATAAGTAAAATAAATGGAAATGTCACCGAGCAGTTGTTTAAACTATATAATTCCATAGCATTCTGACTGGACTGTGGATACGTTGAAGTGTTTTTCAATCACGATCATCCTCCAAGTATTCCTGTTCATTCATGTCTGCCTCAAATTGCTGGTAAATACATAAAATAGTTACTTGCTAATCATTTTAATGCATGATCCTTTTCTTTTCTCCTTTCTTGTGTCACAGTGGGCACTACACATTCTTATCCTAGCTACATTTTCATATATCTTGAGGAAACATTCCATTTGACACTAGCTTGGGAATGCTTAAGAGTTGATTATTGTGCTTTAGTGGAGACTGTTGCTTTGTATTTTGTTTAAAAGCTGAGAATCCACCATGAATGATTCCAAGTCAGACCAACAGTATACAGTATATTCTCAACTACTGCATGTGATCAATTGTAATAAAAAGTAAACTAAAGTAGCACCTTAGAGCTAAACAATTCCAAGCATTTGCAGGAAATTCTGATTGACGTATAAGTACACACAGCAAGCAGTTTGTTATCAAATGAAATTCATTCATAAGCCAATTTTTTAATAGGCATCAGTCCACTTATGAATATAAACTTCTAATTAAGAGAATACTAACTAGCCTATATGTTTAAATTTACCAAAGTGATTTCTGTGTTTTGTCATATTGGAAAGTAGAAGTATTATTCTGCTTCGATAATTTACAGTTTTCTATGCTCATTCTATAGGCCATTAGGTCATTTATCTAAGAATACCACTTATAGGCCTCTGTTGACACTGCGGTCAGTCAATAACAGAAAGTACAAAAATAAACAATGTTAACTTTAAAGTTGAAATGTTGAAACGTGTATAATACTCAACAAAATATACAATCCATCATAGTCAAAGGAACATGAAAGAAGAAATTTGTTTCATCTTAAGAAAAGCAAACAAAAATTCAGAGATGTTACTCATTTAAAACTTAGGGTCATTCACACACATACTTTGCTATTTTTGTCTAATCAAGCCCAACATGGTTATTTACAGTGTTCATTTAACAAAGATAAATATGTGCTTACCTGGCAAATAAGGGGAATTTTGTGCAATAGCATCTCAAATACCTTGGGAGGAAGTGTGTGTTTGAAAACTTTCAGAAGTTCCTGTGGTTGCCCACACACCAAAAGGGCATTGCTGAGATGTTCAACCCCCATTCGATGCTCTCCTGAATAGATTGATAAGTTTAGAGCAGGATTTTAAAGTTCCTCAAACATATATTCTACAAATTATCAAGAAAGCACCAAGCATTAAAACTACAAAAGCATATCAAACTAAAGACTATGAACAAATCTCAAAAAGAATAAATAATATAAACAGGGAAATGTTGAGCTGCCTATTAGATTCACTGTGATCAGGCTGCAGTGTGAATAACTTTCTGACCCAAATTACCATTTAAAAGTGCACTCTTGAATTGAAAATGTTCATGTTCTGCAATTTGGGTATGCAAGAGGGAATATTGAGTTCATTTTAAAAAGACTGGTGTCTGTCAGTGATATGAGTTATTTTTACCTATGTGGTTGATGAAACATTACAGATGAGACATCTTGATATCCTAGCTAAATGAGACTTTTCTAAAATAGACTGTATTATTAAAGAGCTGAAACACGATTTAGTGTAACCATGAATTATGTATCTAGGGGAAGACAGATGAGTTTTAGAATGACTGGCTATAAAATAAGAATGAAAATTTGTGAAGAGTGGACATTAATGATAGGACTTTAAGTTAAAACATGTAATCACTTAATCTTACTACCTCGTTTTAGGAAAATCAGGCAAAGATCAGTGAAATAATTTAAGGTTTCAAAGCTAATTAATGCCAGAATTAGTAATAGCACCTAATTTTCTGAACCTTGAGACTACAGTGCGCTGCCCCTCCTTCACATGTTTTGGAATAGCAAAAGTTGAAATTTTGACATATTTAACATAACTAAGTAGGAAACAAAGACTTTGTATCAAACCCTTTAAAGAAAGAAAAAGCGGTAAGGCTGCTCTCAAGTCGATGGAGCTAACATAGCTCCAAAACTAGTCAGTTTGGTTAATTAGGTCAACCAACAATCCAATCAAATTAGCTAATCAGAGATTTCTATTAAAATTTTTGGCTCTGTGGTCCCTCTGGTTACATAGACATAAAAACAACTGAGACGGCTACAGAACTACCTGACAGCAAAGTAGTGAAAACTGGGTTGGCAGTGGTGGCAGAAGTGACTGGAGAAGACATTACAGAAAATTGGCTGAAAAATTACTGCATTAGAACAGTGTTTCTCAACCAGTGTGTTGTAATAACCTAGGGGAGTTTAAAGAATAATAACTTGTATATTACATCTGGAGAAGACCATAATTTGAAAAGATACATGCACCCATTGTTCACTACAGCATTATTTACCAAGACATGGAAGCAACCTAAATGTCCATCGACAGGTAAATGATAAATAAGATGTGGTACATATAAACAACGGAATACTACTCAGCCATAAAAAAGAACAAAATAATGTCATTTTCAGTGACATGGATGGACCCAGAGATTATCATACTAAGTGAAGTAAGCCAGACAGAAAGATAAATACACTGTCATATCACTAACATGGAATCCAAAAAATGACACAAATGAACTTATTTACACAACAAATAGACTCAAACAGAAAAAGTTATGGTAACCAATGGGGAGAGACAAATTTATACACACTGCTGAATACGAAATAGGTAACCAACAAGGGAACTATAGGGAACTGTACTCAAGATCCTATAAGAAAAAAATCTGAAAAAGAATATATGTATAACTGAACCACTGTGCTGTACACTTGAAAGTAACACAACATTGTAAACCAATGATACTTCAATAAAAAAAAAATTCTGATACCTGGGTCCTACCCCAGAGATTCTTATTTAATTGGTTTTGGGTTTGGTGGGAATTTAAAGAATAAGCAACCAATGAGAATTTTAGAAATAAAGTAGAAGTATATAACCCTAAAAGTGCTAATTATTTTAGGGGCTCACGGAAATAATGTTATCCTGGAGAGAAAAATTTAAAAACTCAAGTTTGCAATTTTTGTCATCATCTCAATATTTGTAATATTCACTTCTATATTACATGATAGCTCTTAAAGATAAATAAAAATATAATAAAATTCTTTTTCTTTTGATTTATAATTCATCATTTTCCTACCCATATTTATACTGTCCTAATTCAAAAAATGTTAAAGGTGAAAGGTTCTTTGTATTTTAATTGCCTCTATAACAAAGGAGTATACCCAGGGACAGGGGAGCCTGGTGGGCTGCTGTCTATGGGGTCACACGGAGTCGGACACGACTGAAGTGACTTAGCAGCAGCAGCAGGGCTTCATGCAGATTTGTGTGGCCCTTAGTTTATGTAATCTGGGGCCCCTTTTAAGAAAAAGAATATGAAATTAAGAATACAAGATTGGCAGGAATCTTCCCAGAACCTTGAAAGAGGCCCTTGGAAATGAAAGCCCTTAAATTTTATGTTTCATCATCTTGTATACAATAGCTCCTATTTACGTCGTTTAAGTCAGCTCTAACTATTCATTTTGTCACTAACATTTATACTGAATAAAAGTACTGAAATTTCAAATTATGATGATTAATACGCAATGCCTTTGAATGGCTTTTTCATTTCTTAAAACATTTAAGCCATCAGATTAAAACATTTAAAACACTGCATTAAAAAATATTCGTGGATATTGCTATGAGTTTTCCAGGATTTTGACTTACTTTTTGCTTTTATAAATCCTGGAGGATGTTACCCTCTAAATGCAGAGAGAAAAAAGAGTCTCCAAAAATGACAAAAAAGAGAAGCAGAAATAGCTGTAGGCACTGTGATATGCATGGGAATTTGCAGCACATGAAAAAAAGACATAAATGGGTGTGGTGCTCATGCATACAATATCATTTATGCTTTACATAAGAAGCCTCAAAACAATTTTTCTTTCTAGTGTTAAACACCACAATAAAGATATTACTATATACAATGTTTATAAAATATTATCTACCATCATTTTCCCTGACAACATTGTGAAGTTTCTCAAGTCAAGTGCAGGGTACCCCCACAGGTATCATTATACTGAATGATCACTCAATAATTTTATCATCAAAGTAAGTAAGTATTTTATTAAGAATATGCTTAGGCAGGAAAATTTTTATAAAGTTAATTTTTTTTTTTTTTTTTACATTTTGATTCATACAACATTTAATCATTTGGAAAACTCACTTACTTAGAATTTTATCTGACAGTAAATAAGGTGTTCTTGTATTTGGCTTTGCTTCTTTCTGCCTACTTCCCAAGACTGCAACATGAACTTAAATACAAACTCTAACAGAGTGGAGCTGGACAGCAATGAAGTGAAAATGCTGGGATAGTTTCTCTAACTGAAACACATCTAGCTAGGTGAAGTTTTTTGACATAAAAATACCAATCCATAAATATTTCTCAAACATCAGTTATCATAAATAACTGCTTACTAAAGTATGTTTACATTCTTACCTCTGGATAACCAAAGTTCTCCCATTCGTACCTCTTGCAGAAAAAATTCTTGTAATTTTTCATTTTTTGCTGGATCCCACAACTAAAAGAGTCACAGAATATTTAACAATAAGTAACGAATGTAAGGTATATGGTTACTAGCCAAAACTGAGGGCTTCTCTCGTGGCTCAGCAGTGAGGAATCCAGCTGCCAATGCCTGCCTGATGCAGAAGACTTGGGTTCGACCCCTGGGTTCAGAAGATCGCCTGGAGAAGGAAATGGCAACCCACTCCAGTATTCTTGCCTGGGAAATCCGATGAACAGAGGAGCCTGGCAGGCTAACTTTTATTTTAAAAGCACATCTTGAATCTAGTCTCTAAACACAGAATATGACAAATGCAGTTGCTCTTTATATTTAAAACAATTTCTTAAAATGGAGTTATAATTTCAGGCAACTAAAAAAAAAAAGCAAAAAAACATGGCAGATGGTGGCTGTGATTTGTCACCATGTACATTTAATGGCCTTCCTAGATGGCACCTTGTTAAACCAGCACAGCCACTGTCTGCCAGTCTGCAGCCCAGCCAGTTTTATTCTTCAGCTACCCTAATTCTTTGACATCCTGATTACCATTTTACATCAGCTTTTGTACTTTTCCATATATTTTCATGAGTTATATTGTCTTTTAGATCTAACAACTCTGAGAAATAAAGTCAGTAGACTAGGGTAATTTCTTAATTTAGCTCTGGTTATAATTGTAAAAAAGTTGAACCCCACCCTCCTAAAAAAAAAAAAAGAAAAACATGGCATATTCAAGTTTGGTTAAGATACTTGTAACAACTTCATATTTTACCCAGCTTGCTAAGTACACATAGGAGAAATCCACTGTAACCAACTCTAACAAAGGTAGCTTTCTTTGTATGTTGCAAACCTATTTTCTTGCTTAGAGTATTAACACTGCTTGTTGATTTAGCAAAGGGCATGGTGGGGGTTGACAGGGCAGTTGGTGATATTCAGAAGGATGCTATGGTTTGCTACAGCCTGTTTCAAGAAAGTGACCAGGTTCACAGGACAGGGTCATCACTGTACTAAGCTAAGAGCTGTCTTTAAAGCTAAAGTGGGCAAACCATGCTCAAAGTATCCACTCCACAGTCACTTCAGCTTCAGTCTTTTATATCCGGAGGGTTTTTGTGTTTGTTTTCCCCAAGAATTATCTTTTTTAAATAGGATGAACCAGCAGATGAGATCATATTTTAAGCTTTTATCAGCAGACATGCTGATGATCATGTCATCAGCACAATCACGTTTCTTTTTTTTTGTTTTTTTTTTAATATAAATTTATTTTAATTGAAGGTTAATTACTTTACAATATTGTATTGGTTTTGCCATACATCAACATGAATCCACCACAGGTATACACGTGTTCCCCATCCCGAACCCCCCACACTCCTCCCTCCCCGTACCATCCCTCTGGGTCGTCCCAGTGCACCAGCCCCAAGCATCCAGTATCATGCATCGAACTTGGATTGGTGACAATCACAAGTTTCATTCAAGAGATATTTAGTGAACAAGAGCAGGACACTCTAGGAGAGCTGGAGAGGGAAGCAGATCTAGACTCCTGTGCCCATCCCCACAGAGCCCAGAGTCTAACCAAGAGAAAAGATAAGTATGCCTGAGATCAGTAACACATCAACAACAAAGTCCAGTGTCTTCTGAGGCTCAAAATATTAACACATTCCATTTGGTTGGGAGACCAGGGAAAGTTCCTCAGAAAAGATGGCATTTGAGATGTGAAGAAGCTCAGTGAAAGTCTGATGAAGAAAGAGTACAAGTGGGCTTCCCTGGTGGTCCAGTGGTTAAGAATTCGCCTGTCAATGCAGGGGACACAGGTTCAATCCCTGGTCCAAGAAGATTCCACATCCTGCGGGGCAACCAGGCCTGTGCGCCACAACTACGGAAGCCTGCATGCCTAGAGCCTGCGCTCTGCAGTGAGAGAAGCCACCACAAAGAGAAGCCCTCACACTGCAGCGAAGAGTAGCTCTCTGCTCCCGGCAACCAGAGAAAGCCCACATGCAGTAACAAAGACCCAGTGCAGCCAAAAAAACTAAATAAATTTTTTAAAGAAGAAATCCTGACTGAGTGGTCTAATTTAAAAAAAAAAAAAAAAAGAGTACAATTGACACAAAATTGCAGGGAAAATCTCAAGTGATCTTACATAGCTGGATTATAATATGGTGAATGAAGCAACAATGATAAATACCAGTTACTGAAGCCCAGCTATGGACTGAAAGCTTTCCATATATTATGTCTAATTCCTAGGAAAAGAAGGCTATCTATATAGAAGGCACCCAAGATGCCAGGTCCATGGTGCGAAGCTAAGTGGGTTCATCTTTCATCTGCAGAGTAGGGAGCTACATTACAGAGCTGCAGATTAGAAGGATTTACTCTGACAGCATAAGAGGTAGTAAGACAAGTTAGGAAGTTATTATAATATTCTGGGTAAAAGGTAATAAAAGCCTGAAGTAGTGAAGGAGCAAGGGAAACAGAAAGGGAAAAGAGTATGAGATGGTTGTGGGTGGTTTAGTGGCTGAGTCATGTCCAACTCTTGTAACCCCATGGACTGTAGCCCGCCAGGCTCCTCTGTCCATGGGATTTCCCAGACAAGAATACTGGAGTGGGTTGCCATTTACTTCTCCAGGGGAATCTTCCCAACCAAGGGATGGAACCCCCATCTTTACTGCTAAGCCACTGGGGAAGCCCAGAGTATGAGACACAAAACAGAAAAATAAGAACTGGGGGTTGACTGTAGAAGGTGAGGTTGATATTTGAGCGGGGTCACAACAGAGAGCAAAATCAGTATCACAGGGAAACAGGAAAAGGAACACTGGCAAGGGATGAGATGATGAATTTACTTCTGAACACACAAAGCAGAGGTGCCTACAGAACATTGAAGACTACAGAGTCTGGCAGGCAGGCAAAATCTGGAGCCCCAGGTCTAGAAATCTGAGTTCACTTAGTGAGAAGAGAAGGAGCTTCCAGGGGGATGAGGGATTATGCAGAATCTGAGATCAGTGTTTCACAAAGGATGGGCCTAAGGAGCTATTAAAACTGCAGTTTTCTTGGGCTCCACCTAGACCTACCAAATCAATTTCTCTGAGTAGAGCTCAGGAATCTGGATTTTTGATGAGCTCCTCAGATGACTCTTAAATTCTGAAGCCTGAGAATTACTGCTGGCATAACCACTGGGCTATCTCTGACCTCCTAAATCACAATGGCTGGTGCTTGGGTCAAATAATCTGTTTTAACAAATGCCCCAGGTAAATCTAATGCAGATGAATCACAGACCATGCTGTGGGAAACAAAAAGGGCTGGGGTGACGAAGCACAGAGATCCTGTAAGTAGGAAGAGACATCTTTCTGTGCCTTAGTTTATTCATCTATAAAACTAGAAGAACAGAGTTGTTATGAGGATTATATAAAAGAACATTTGAAAAATCCTGCTTCTGCCTCTTCCTCATTTGACATAAACAGATCTTTATCATTTCCCTCCTGGACTGCCACTGATTTTCCTGTCTTTGCCTTCCCTTCTCCACCCCATACTTCAAAAAGAAATAATTACATCCACTTCCTGAAATAAAGTCACCATCACTGGTTATCCACCACAATAAAAAAATTTCAAAACTTTTAAATTTGGCATCAAAGACTTCCACAATAAGACACCAAACTACCACTCAGCTATCTCTTTGGCCACATACTTTAAATATTCCAATTTCAAGGTCTGTGCCTCTGCACAAGCTGTTTCTCTCTGCCTACAATAATCATGGCATCCGGTCCCATCACTTCATGGCAAATAGATGGGAAACAGTGGCAGACTTTATTTTTGGGGGCTCCAAAATCACTGCAGATGGTGACTGCAGCCATGAAATTAAAAGATGCTTATTACTTGGAAGAAAAGTTATGACCAACCTAGGCAGCATATTAAAAAACAGAGACATTACTTGGCTAACAAAGGTCCATCTAGTCAAGGCTATGGTTTTTCCAGTAGTCATATATTGACATGAGAGTTGGACTATAAAGAAAGCTGATGCCGAAGAATTGATGCCTTTGAACTGTGGTGTTGGAGAAGACTCTTGAGAGTCCCTTGGACTACAAGGAGATCTAACCAGTCCATCCTAAAGGAGATCAGTCCTGAGTGTTCATTGGAAGGACTGATGTTGAAGCTGAAACTCCAATACTTTGGCCACCTGATGCAAAGAGCTGACTCATTTGAAAAGACCCTGATGCTGGGAAAGATTGAGGGTGGGAAGAGAAGGGGACGGCAGAGGATGAGATGGTTGGATGGCATCACTGACTTGATGGACATGAGTTTGAGTAAACTCCTGGAGTTGGTGATGGACAGGAAGGCCTGGCATGCTGCAGTCCATGGGGTCGCAAAGAGTCGGACACGACTGAGTGACTGAACAATAAACAACAATATTCAACAAATATTTGTTGGGTGCCTACAATATACTGGACATTGTTCTAGGCACTGGGGAGAAAATGGAGAGTAAAAACACAGACAAGGTCTGCCCTGGTGGAGTTGATTCTAATAAACAGAAAGAATTTATCAAATAATCACACCAACAAACACTAACTTCAACCATTTATAAGGGCAGTGAAAGGAGAGGGACGTGGAATTGACCCAGGCTCTGCCCCAGGGAAAGCATCTCCTCTCTCATGCCCAGCCTTGAATACTCCCTCTCCTACTTTCTTTGTCAACTGTACCTTTTTTCTCTATGAGACTCCATCTTGAATCCCTAGAAATCTGTGTCTCCTGCTCTCTACTACCCTTTCATCAGCGAGCATGAACTACCTATTCTTTCTGGAAAGTTTATCTTACATCTCTCATCACCAATTGCCACTGACACCACTACAGTTCAAGACTTTGATTACCTCTTACCTGAACTGCTGCAATAACTTTCCTTTTCTTCAATCCATCTAGCACACTCCTGCCTGATCTAACGTAAAAAGGTTTTTTCCTCCCCTTATTTTAAAAACAATTCCTGCTCAGAAATCTTCAATAATTCCCCCCACTGAATCTGAATTTCTTAACTTCAGGTCTTCAAAGCCTTCCCAGATGCAGGGCCCTTAATTAGCTCTCCAACCTCACCTCCCACCATCCCCAACTGTGACTCCTTTCTTTGTCAAACATTTACTGAGTAGAAGGATCTGCCACCCCCAAAGTCTTCTGTGAAGAACTGCATGTTCCAAAAACAGCCACAGCAATATTCCCAGAGCTGCTTGCACTTCCAAAACCTAGCCTCCTCTAACAAGAGCTGGAGTCCATTTCCTCTCCTTTCAAAACTGAGTGGGTCTCAATGAGGCAGAACTGTCTCAATGAGGCAGAACTGGCACCACCTGGCAGGCTCCATGTTTTCTCTCAAATATATGTATAAATAAATACATATATACAACTGACCCTTGAACAACATGGGTTTTAACTGCCAGGTCCACTTATATGTGTGTGTTTTTTTTTTCAATAAACAGTGCTACTGTGCTACAAAATCTGCTGTTGGTTGAATCCTCAGATTTGGAACCACCAATACAGAGGGCCAACTATAAAGTTGTATTCATATTTTTGACAGAGAGAAGTGTTGCTGCCCCAACTGCTTGCTGTTCAAGGGTCAATTGTGTGTATCAACACCCACACAGACACACACAAATATATTACAAACTTGCTTACCCAGTACGACCCTTCCACCATACTGTGAGGAAGACCATGCCACAAGGAGAAGACTTGTGTAGCTGTTCTGTGCAACAGTCCCAACTAAGTGGCCAGCCAGCATAACTGCCCAATATGTGAGGGAGTAAGCCTTCAGATGACTCAGCAGGTAGCCCTGGGGCTGCTAAGTCTGCTAAGTCACTTCAGTCGTGTCTGACTTGGTGCCCACCAGGCTCCCCCATCCCTGGGATTCTCCAGGCAAGAACACTGGAGTGAGTTGTCATTTCCTTCTCCAATGCATGAAAGTGAAAAGTGAAAGTGAAGTCACTCAGTTGTGTCTGACTCTTTGCGACCCCATGGACTGTAGCCTACCAGGTTCCTCCATCCATGGGATTTTCCGGGCAAGAATACTGGAGTGGGTTGCTATTTCCTTCTCCAGGGGATCTTCTTGACCCAGGGATGGAACCCAGGTCTCCCTCATTGTAGGCAGACGCTTTACCGTCTGAGCCACTGGGGAAGTCCGTGGAGCAAAAATGTGATATCCCCACCCTGCCCGACTCAAACTGAAGATTCAGGAGTAAAATAAGATAAAGTTTTAAGCTCTAAGGTGAAAGTAGCAATAGGTAATCAGAACACCTCCATGATAACCTGGCCCTGAAAGTGATCCTTTGCCTCTTCCGTGCTCCTGATGTTGTTGTTTAGCTGCTAATTCACGTCGGACTCTTGCAACTGTAGCCTGCCAGGCTCCTCTGTCCATGGGGTTCTCCAGGCAAGAATACTGGAGTGGGTTGCTATTTCTTTCTCCAGAGGATCTTCCCCCACCCAGGGATTGAACCCGGGTCTCCTGCATTGCCAGGCGGATTCTTTACTATTGAGTCACCAGGGAATGGGAGAAGGAAATGGCAACCCACCCCAGTATTCCTGCCTGGAAAATCCCGTGGACAGAGGAGCCTGTAGGGCTGCTGTCCATGGGGTCGCACAGAGTCGGACACGACTGAAGCGACTTAGCATGCATGCATGCATTGGAGAAGGAAATGGCAACCACTCCAGTATTCTTGCCTAGAGACTGCCAGGGACAGAGGAGCCTGGTGGGCTGCCGTCTATGGGGTCGCACAGAGTCGGACACGACTTAAGAGACTTGGCAGCAGCAGCAGCAGCACCAGGGAATCCCCTGTGCTCCTGTTACATGGGGCATGTTCTTTCGCCATTGCTAACCTCTGCCACACTTAGAACAATGCCTCAAGTGGGCATCGACTCAAATGCGAAGCGCTCAAACGAGCATCAACCGAATGAAAATTTCACAGAACAGCCCAAGAACGCTCTGTTTGAGAAATGAAGTGAGTTGGTTAAGTTGGACCAATCACCAAGATAATTGTGATTATCCTTCAAAACGACTGATCAAATTCAATTTTGGAGAAAAAGAGGATACATCCTGTCTCTGAGCTAGAAGAAAGGCCCCGTAGAACAGGAATGGGCGGTACAGCACCGTACCGGGCCAGGCAAACCTGGGTCTCTTTTTAAGTGTCTGGTGTGGCTCAGGACCGAGCGACTGCGCACGCACGCGGCTAAGGAAGGGCAAAGGCTCCTCTTTCTTCTTTTTTATAAACTAAAATTAGTGCCTTTTCCTACCACGTTATTACTGCCTTTTCACGACCCCAGATGGTTCTTCCTTCCTTCCTTCCTCCCGATGTCGGACAATAAAAGCTAAATATTGCCCGAGCGGAAGCGGGGTGCGGGCAGGCATCGAGGCAATGGGAAACGGCTGCTCAGGAAACCGCCAGGGACCCTAAGGCCGAGCCGCTACCTGCACCGGCGGGAAGTTACTCACTGTAACGCCACCTCAGCGTCGCTAAAACACTTCACCTGGGCGCCCCGTCCCTCAGCCTTTCGCTGCTGGGCTCTTCTTTCTGCAAACACAACGTGGCACGTGCTGGTCGTGAGCCCTCCAGATGCCTGCGTGCGCCCCGCGGGCCCCTAGGCGGCGGCCCCCGCGGCCCGGCCTCGCCCCGGGGGCCCGGTCAGCCCCACCGCCGCCCGCTCAGCCCGGCCCGTCGCGCCTCCGCCGCCGTCTCACTCACTTTCCCTCAGGCGGCGCTTGAACGCGGGGTCGCCACGCCGGCTCCGGTCGAAGTAGATGCAGTAGCCAAGGAAGGCGATGGCGCCACAGGCCGCCAGGAGGCCGAGGACCGTGCGGACGCAGGGCATCCGGCCGCGGGCGTCCCACGAACCGAGCGTTGGGCGCGGGCCAGCGAGCGCGGGGAGCCGGCCAGCCGGCAGGGAGCGTCGGCGCGGCGCCCATGCCGGCCTCGGGGCTTCCTGTGCACTGGGCCGCGGGCGGGAGGAGCAGCGCATCGACGAAGAACATGGAGGGTCTGAGGGGACGCTTGTGGGATTCTCACAGTACGGAGTAGTGGAGCTCTGTTCCAATCCAGGTCGGTCGCACTCCAAATTCTGAACCCTTTACCCAAACGCGCCCCACTATCTCAGCTCAGACACCCATCCAAGGCAAACCACAGTATGCGGGAATCTGGTTATCTGAGGGAACTGACCCTCCTTTGGTCTCTGTTCCCTAAACTGCAAATTTGAGCCATAACTCTGGTCATCTCTTAGTTCAGAGTACTGCCCACCGAACACCTGGACACTAGTCCGTGCTCCCCAACCGCGTCTGCTTTGTCACCGAAGGAACCCAGCAGTCTAAAGTACCCAACCACCTTAGCTAAACAGCAGGAGCAAAGAAGCCTGTTGAGGTAATAATAATAGTAACAGCAACAACAAGAATAAGTTTAGCCTAGAAAAAGCTTGTGAAAGTTGCTCAGTCATGTCCAACTCTTTGTGACCCCATGGACTGTGGCCCGTCAGGCTTCTCTGTCCATGGGATTCTCCAGGCAAGAATACTGGAGTGGGTAGCCATTCCCTTCTCCAAGGGATCTTCCCCACCCAGGAATCTGGGTCTCCCGCCATTGCAGGCAGATTCTTTACCGTGTGAAACTTAGTAATTTGCTGGTCTGGGCCGGACCTGACAGCAAAAGGTTCCAGAGCAGAATCAACTCTGAGAAATCCATGCCACTTAACTAGCCTAGATGCTTTTCTAATACTTGCCTTATTCAGAAGACATAGCAAAAAGGAGCTAAGACTTCATTCCAAATACAAGTTTTGATTTTTACACTAAACCAGAGAGAAGGCATAATCTAGGTAAAAACCTAGCTTTATCTTTTTTTGTTTGGTTGGTTATTCAACTGCTACTCACGGTTTGCTGATGTTGCTAGTATGTGCACAGCAAGGTAGTCATCTCTGCTGTGACTTCCACTGGGGCTAAGAAGCAGCCCATGCCCTCACTATTTAAAAGTTAGCAGGTGTTAGTCACATGTAGGTAGTTTTCTTTCGTACTGCATGTTTCTTCCTATAACTCAGTCTTCTATTTAGAAGCTTGGGCTGTTGTCATAACCTGATTATAAACACAAACAGAAAGTAGCATCAGTGTCCAGTGTTACTGGTGATCTGCTAGTGATTTTTAGTTTAGAATCTTAGTGATGGATCGAATCCAGCTCCAAACAGTCTTTTTTAGGTGACTGTTCTTGTCTTCTAACGGAGAAGGCAATGGCAACCCACTCCAGTACTCTTGCCTAGAAAATCCCATGGATGGAGGAGCCTGGTAGGCTGCAGTCCATGGGGTCGCTAAGAGTCAGACACGACTGGGCGACTTCACTTTCAAGCATTGGAGGAGGAAATGGCAACCCACTCCAGTGTTCTTGCCTGGAGAATCCCAGGGACTGTGGGGCCTGGTGGGCTGCCGTCTATGGGGTCACACAGAGTCGGACACGACTGAAGCGACTTAGCAGCGGCAGCAGCAGCTTGTCTTCTAATAAAATCATTCTCCCCTGTCCCCCTTTTCATCCTGAGCTCATAGCTAATCCTTGTGGTACATGGAGAGGGCTGGCAGCACAGAAACTGTTGGAGACTAGCTGGGTGTTCGTGCTAAGTCACTTCAGTCATGTCTGATTTTGTGACCCCATGGACTGTAGTGCACCAGGCTCCTCTATCCATGGGATTCTCTAGTCAAGAATACTGGAGTGGGTTGCCATGCCCTCCTCCAGAGGATCTTCTGCATCTGGGGATCAAACGCACGTCTCTTATGTCTCCTGCATTGGCAGTCATGTTCTTTACCCCTACCACCACCTAGGAAGCCCAGCTGGGTGTTCAGGGATAAGGTATATAATGACATGTAAAAGTAGGAGAACTATTAAGGCAAATAGAAATAAACAGCTCACTGAAGTTGAATTGCCACAGAAACCATGCAGTAAATTTTTCAAGCAAGTCTCTATGGTAAGGGTAGATTTTTCTTCTCAAACATAGACATCACTCTTGCTGATTTGGTAATAAGAATTCCAGTATAGCTTTTTCCAAATTGAGATAGTGTTAATAATTGTCCCCAAAGTATGGTTCTATAATGGATGATCGATCTTTTTTTAAACAATTTATTGAGGTTATAATTGATATACAATAAATGGCACATATTTGAAGTGTACAATTTGATGGATTTGGACATATGCATGCATCCACTCAACCATCACCAAAATCAAAATAATAATCATATCCATCAGCCCCAAAAGTTTCTTTGGTTCCCTTTTTTAAATCTGTTCTTCCACTCATCCTTCCCTGCTTTGTCCATCATCCTCTGCTTTGTCACTATAGTTTGTACTTTCTGGATTATTATGTACAGCTGACCCTTAAACAGTGTGAGGGTTAGAGGTGCCATTTCTCTGCACAGTCAAACATTGTATAACTTAGAGTTGGCCCTCGGTATCCATAGTTCCACATCCTCAGATTCAACCAATCTCAGATCATGTAGTACTATAGCATTTATTATTTAGAAAAATGCATGTAAGTGAACCCAGGCAGTTCAAATCCATGTTTTTCCAGCGATAATGCTATATGGAATCATACAATATGTTCCCCTTGTATATTGTCTGGTTTCTTTCAGTCAGCATGATTTTGAGATCACCCATGTTGTTTTATCAATGCTTCATTTTTATAGGTAAATAATATTTGATTTGTGGAAACCATTCAACTGTTGGTAGATATTTGGATTTTTGTCTAGTCTGGGGCTATTACAAATAAAACTGTCAGAGTTACCTACTAGTCTAGTGGTTAAGAATCAGTGCTTTCACTGTTGTGGCCAGGGCTCAGACGCTGATTGGGGAACTAAGATCCCGATGCGGTGTGGCCAAAGTTAAAAAAAAAAAAAAAAGACTAGCACTTCAGTCAGTTCAGTTCAGTCACTCACTTGTGTCTGACTCTTTGTGACCCCATGGACTGCAGCATGCCAGGCTTCCCTATCCATCACCAACTCCCAGAGCTTGCTCAAACTCATATTCATTGAGTTGGTGATGAACATCCAACCATCTCATCCTCTGTCGTCCCTTTCTCCTCCTGCCTTCAATCTTTCCCAGGATCAGGGTCTTTTCAAATGAGTCAGTTCTACACATCAGGTGGCCAAAGTATTGGGAGTTTCAGCTTCAGCATCAGTCCTTCCAATGAATATTCAGGACTGATTTCCTTTAGGATGGCCTGGTTAGACCTCCTTGCAGTCCAAGGGACTCTCAGGAGTCTTCTCCAACACCACAGTACAAAAGCATCAATTCTTTGGCACCCAGCTTTCTTGATAGTCCAACTGTCACATCCATACGTGACTACTGGAAAAACCATAACTATGACTATATGGACCTTTGTTGGCAAAGTAATGTCTCTGCTTTTTAATATGCACTCTAGGTTTGTCATAGCTTTTCTTCGAAGAAGTGTCTTTTAATTATATGGCTGCAGTCACCATCTGCAGTGATTTTGGAGCCCAAAGAAACAAAGTCTGAAAAAAAAAAAAAAGAAACAAAGTCTGACACTGTTTCCACATTTTCCTCATCTATTTGCCATGAAATGATAGGACCGGATGGCAGGATCTTAGTTTTATGAATGGTGAGTTTTAAAGCAGCTTTTCCACTTTGCTCTTTTACCTTCATCAAGAGGCTCTTTAGTTCCTCTTTGCTTTCTGCCATTAGAGTGGTATTATCTGCATATCTGAGGTTGTTGGTATTTCTCCCGGCAATCTTGATTCCAGCTTGTGCTTCATCCAGCCCAGCATTTTGCATGATGTACTCTGCATATAAGTTAAATAAGCAGGGTGACAATATACAGCCTTGACGTACTCCTTTCCCAATTTGAAACCAGTCTGTTGTTCCATGTCCAGTTCTAACTGTTGCTTCTTGACCTGCATACAGATTTCTCAGGAGGCAGGTAAGATCGTCTGGTATTCCCATCTCTTGAAGAATTTTCCACAGTTTGTTGAGATCTACACAGTCAAAGGCTTTGGCATAATCAATAAAGCAGAAATAGATGTTTTTCCGGTATTCTCTTGCTTTTTCAGTGATCCAGCAGATGTTGGCAATTTGATCTCTGGTTCCTCTGCCTTTTCTAAATCCAGCTTGAATATCTGGACGTTCACAGTTCACGTACTCTTGAAGCCTTGCTTGGAGAATTTTGAGCTTTACTTTGCTAGCGTGTGAGATGAGTGCAATTGTGCAGTAGTTTGAGTATTCTTTGTCATTGCCTTTCTTTGGGATTGGAATGAAAACTGACCTTTTCCTGTCCTGTGGCCACTTTTGAGTTTTCCAAATTTGCTGGCATATTGAGTGCAGCACTTTCACAGCATCATCTTGTAGGATTTGAAACAGCTTAACTGGAATTCCATCACCTCCACTAGCTTTGTTCATAGCGATGGTTCCTAAGACCCACTTGACTTTGCATTCCAAGATGTTTTGCTCTGGGTGCGTGATCACACCATCGTGGTTATCTGGGTCATGAAGATCTTTTTGTGTATACTTCTGTGTGTTCTTGCCACCTCTTCTTAATATCTTCTGCTTCTGTTAGGTCCATACCATTTCTGTTCTTTATTGTGCCCATCTTTGCATGAAATGTTCCCTTGATATCTCTAATTTTCTTGAAGAGATCTCTAGTCTTTCCTATTCTATTCTTTTCCCCTCTTTATTTGCATTGATCACTGGAAGGCTTTCTTATCTCTCCTTGTTATTCTTTGGAACTCTACATTCAAATGGGTATGTCTTTTCTTTTCTCTTTTGCCTTTTGCTTTTCTTCTTTTCTCAGCTATTTGTAACACCCTCAGACACCCATTTTGCCTTTTTGTATTTCTTTTTCTTGGGGATGGTCTTGATCACTGCCTCCTATACAATGT